>NC_082728.1:62825609-62833109 GCF_030144855.1 Hypanus sabinus
AGTGTGTGTGTGTCTGTATGTGAGTGTTTGTGTGTGTGTGTGTCTGTGTGTGAGTGAGTGTGTGTGTGTATGTGTGTCTGTGTGTGAGTGTTTATGTGTGAGTGTGTGTGTGTATGTGTGTCTGTGTGTGAGTGTTTCTGTGTGTATGTGTGTCTGTGTGTGAGTATGTGTGAGTGTGTGTGTGTATGTGAGTGAGTGTGTGTGTCTGTGTGTGAGTGTTTGTGTGTGTATGTGTCTGTGTGTGAGTGTTTATGTGTGTGTGTATGTGTGTGAGTGTTTGTGTGTGTATGTGTGTCTGTGTGTGAGTGTTTATGTGTTTGTGTGTGAGTGTGTGTGTGTATGTGTGTGTGTGAGTGTGTGTGTGTCTGTGTGTGAGTGTTTGTGTGTGTATGTGTGTCTGTGTGTGAGTGATTATGTGTGTGTGAGTGTGTGTGTGTCTGTGTGTGAGTGTGTGTGTGTGTGTGTCTGTGTGTGTGTGTTTGTGTGTGTATGTGTGTCTGTGTGTGAGTGTTTATGTGTGAGTGTGTGTGTGTATGTGAGTGAGTGTGTGTGTCTGTGTGTGAGTGTTTATGTGTTTGTGTGTGAGTGTGTGTGTATGTGTGTGTGTGAGTGTGTGTGTGTCTGTGTGTGAGTGTTTGTGTGTGTATGTGTGTCTGTGTGTGAGTGTTTATGTGTGTGTGAGTGTGTGTGTGTCTGTGTGCGAGTGTGTGTGTGTGTGTGTGTCTGTGTGTGTGTGTTTGTGTGTGTATGTGTGTGTGTGTGTGTCTGTGTGTGTGCGTATGTGTGTGTGAGTGTGTGTGTGTCTGTGTGTGAGCATTTGTGTGTGTATGTGTGTCTGTGTGTGAGTGTTTGTGTGTGTATGTGTGTCTGTGTGTGAGTGTTTATGTGTGAGTGTGTGTGTGTATGTGTGTCTGTGTGTGAGTGTTTCTGTGTGTATGTGTGTCTGTGTGTGAGTATGTGTGAGTGTGTGTGTGTATGTGAGTGAGTGTGTGTGTCTGTGTGTGAGTGTTTGTGTGTGTATGTGTGTCTGTGTGTGAGTGTTTATGTGTGTGTGTATGTGTGTGAGTGTTTGTGTGTGTATGTGTGTCTGTGTGTGAGTGTTTATGTGTTTGTGTGTGAGTGTGTGTGTGTGTATGTGTGTGTGAGTGTGTGTGTGTCTGTGTGTGAGTGTTTGTGTATGTATGTGTGTCTGTGTGTGAGAGAGTGTCTGATTCTGTGTGTGTGAGTGTGTGTGTCTGTGTATGTGTGTGTGTGTGTGTGGGTGTCTGTGTGTGTCTGTGTGTGTGTGTGTGAGAGAGAGAGTGTCCGATTCTTTGTGTGTGTGTGTGTGTGTCTGTGTCTGTGTATGTGTGTGTGTCTGTGTGTGTGTGTGTGTGTGTGTGTGTGTCTGTGTGTGTGTATGTGTGTGTGAGTATGTGTGTGTATGTGTGTCTGTGTGTGTGTGTGTGTCTGTGTGTGAGTGTGTGTGTATGTGTGTATGTGTGTGTGTATGTGCGCCTGTCTGTCTGTGTGTGTGTCTGTGTGTGTGTGTGTGTGTGTGTGTGTCTGTCTGTCTGTGTGTGTGTGAGAGAGAGTGTCCGATTCTCTGTGTGTGAGTGTGTGTGTGTGTGTGTGTGTGTGTGTGTGTCTGTGTGTGTGTGTGTGTGAGATAGTGTCCGATTCTGTGTGTGTGAGTGTGTGTGTCTGTGTATGTGTGTTTGTGACTGTGTATGTATGTGTGTCTGTGTGTGTGTGTGTGTGTGTGTGTCTGTGTGTGTGTGTGTGTGTGTGTGTGTCTGTCTGTCTGTCTCTGTGTGTGTGTGTGTGAGAGAGAGTGTCCGATTCTGTGTGTGTGTGAGAGAGTGTCCGATTCTGTGTGTGTGTGTGTGTGTGTGTGTGTGTGTGTGTGTATGTGTGTGTGAGTGTTTGTGTGTGTCTGTGTGTGTGTGTATGAGTGTGTGAGTGTGTGTGTGAGTGTGTGTGTATGTGTGCCTGTCTGTGTGTGTGTATGTGTGAGTGTGTGTGTGTATGTGTGTCTGTGTGTGAGTGAATGTGTGTGTGAGTGTGTGTGTGTCTGTGTGTGAGTGTATGTGTGTATGTGAGTGTGTGTGTGTGTGTGTGTGTGTCTGTGTGTGTGTGTGTGTGTGTGTGTGTCTGTCTGTCTGTCTCTGTGTGTGTGTGTGTGAGAGAGAGTGTCCGATTCTGTGTGTGTGTGAGAGAGTGTCCGATTCTGTGTGTGTGTGTGTGTGTGTGTGTGTGTGTGTGTATGTGTGTGTGAGTGTTTGTGTGTGTCTGTGTGTGTGTGTATGAGTGTGTGAGTGTGTGTGTGAGTGTGTGTGTATGTGTGCCTGTCTGTGTGTGTGTATGTGTGAGTGTGTGTGTGTATGTGTGTCTGTGTGTGAGTGAATGTGTGTGTGAGTGTGTGTGTGTCTGTGTGTGAGTGTATGTGTGTATGTGAGTGTGTGTGTGTCTGTGTGTGTGCGTATGTGTGTGTGAGTGTGTGTGTGTCTGTGTGTGAGCATTTGTGTGTGTATGTGTGTCTGTGTGTGAGTGTTTATGTGTGTGTGAGTGTGTGTGTGTCTGTGTGTGAGTGTATGTGTGTATGTGAGTGAGTGTGTGTGTCTGTGTGTGTTCGTATGTGTGTGTGTGAGTGTGTGTGTGTCTGTGTGTGAGTGTTTATGTGTGTGTGAGTGTGTGTGTGTGTCTGTGTGTGAGTGTTTGTGTGTGTATGTGTGTCTGTGTGTGAGTGTTTATGTGTGTGTGAGTGTGTGTGTGTCTGTGTGTGAGTGTTTGTGTGTGTGTGTGTCTGTGTGTGAGTGTGTGTGTCTGTGTGTGTGCGTATGTGTCTGTGTGTGAGTGTTTGTGTGTGTATGTGTGTCTGTGTGTGAGTGTTTATGTGTGAGTGTGTGTGTGTATGTGTCTCTGTGTGTGAGTGTTTCTGTGTGTATGTGTGTCTGTGTGTGAGTATGTGTGAGTGTGTGTGTGTATGTGAGTGAGTGTGTGTGTCTGTGTGTGAGTGTTTGTGTGTGTATGTGTGTCTGTGTGTGAGTGTTTATGTGTGTGTGTATGTGTGTGAGTGTTTGTGTGTGTATGTGTGTCTGTGTGTGAGTGTTTATGTGTTTGTGTGTGAGTGTGTGTGTGTATGTGTGTGTGTGAGTGTGTGTGTGTCTGTGTGTGAGTGTTTGTGTGTGTATGTGTGTCTGTGTGTGAGTGTTTATGTGTGTGTGAGTGTGTGTGTGTCTGTGTGTGAGTGTTTGTGTGTGTGTGTGTCTGTGTGTGAGTGTGTGTGTCTGTGTGTGTGCGTATGTGTCTGTGTGTGAGTGTTTGTGTGTGTATGTGTGTCTGTGTGTGAGTGTTTATGTGTGAGTGTGTGTGTGTATGTGTCTCTGTGTGTGAGTGTTTCTGTGTGTATGTGTGTCTGTGTGTGAGTATGTGTGAGTGTGTGTGTGTATGTGAGTGAGTGTGTGTGTCTGTGTGTGAGTGTTTGTGTGTGTATGTGTGTCTGTGTGTGAGTGTTTATGTGTGTGTGTATGTGTGTGAGTGTTTGTGTGTGTATGTGTGTCTGTGTGTGAGTGTTTATGTGTTTGTGTGTGAGTGTGTGTGTGTATGTGTGTGTGTGAGTGTGTGTGTGTCTGTGTGTGAGTGTTTGTGTGTGTATGTGTGTCTGTGTGTGAGTGTTTATGTGTGTGTGAGTGTGTGTGTGTCTGTGTGTGAGTGTGTGTGTGTGTGTGTCTGTGTGTGTGTGTTTGTGTGTGTATGTGTGTCTGTGTGTGAGTGTTTATGTGTGAGTGTGTGTGTGTGTATGTGAGTGAGTGTGTGTGTCTGTGTGTGAGTGTTTATGTGTTTGTGTGTGAGTGTGTGTGTGTATGTGTGTGTGTGTGAGTGTGTGTGTGTCTGTGTGTGAGTGTTTGTGTGTGTATGTGTGACTGTGTGTGAGTGTTTATGTGTGTGTGAGTGTGTGTGTGTCTGTGTGTGAGTGTGTGTGTGTGTGTGTCTGTGTGTGTGTGATTGTGTGTGTATGTGTGTCTGTGTGTGAGTGTTTATGTGTGAGTGTGTGTGTGTGTATGTGCGTGAGTGTGTGTGTCTGTGTGTGAGTGTTTGTGTGTGTATGTGTGTCTGTGTGTGAGTGTTTATGTGTGTGTGTGTGTGTCTGTGTGTGAGTGTGTGTGTGTATGTGAGTGAGTGTGTGTGTCTGTGTGTGAGTGTTTGTGTGTGTATGTGTGTCTGTGTGTGAGTGTTTATGTGTGAGTGTGTGTGTGTATGTGTGTCTGTGTGTGAGTGTTTCTGTGTGTATGTGTGTCTGTGTGTGAGTATGTGTGAGTGTGTGTGTGTATGTGAGTGAGTGTGTGTGTCTGTGTGTGAGTGTTTGTGTGTGTATGTGTGCCTGTGTGTGAGTGTTTATGTGTGTGTGTATGTGTGTGAGTGTTTGTGTGTGTATGTGTGTCTGTGTGTGAGTGTTTATGTGTTTGTGTGTGAGTGTGTGTGTGTATGTGTGTGTGTGAGTGTGTGTGTGTCTGTGTGTGTGTGTTTGTGTGTGTATGTGTGTCTGTGTGTGAGTGTTTATGTGTGTGTGAGTGTGTGTGTGTCTGTGTGTGAGTGTGTGTGTGTGTGTGTCTGTGTGTGTGTGTTTGTGTGTGTATGTGTGTCTGTGTGTGAGTGTTTATGTGTGAGTGTGTGTGTGTGTATGTGAGTGAGTGTGTGTGTCTGTGTGTGAGTGTTTATGTGTTTGTGTGTGAGTGTGTGTGTGTATGTGTGTGTGTGAGTGTGTGTGTGTCTGTGTGTGAGTGTTTGTGTGTGTATGTGTGTCTGTGTGTGAGTGCTTATGTGTGTGTGAGTGTGTGTGTGTCTGTGTGTGAGTGTGTGTGTGTGTGTGTGTCTGTGTGTGTGTGATTGTGTGTGTATGTGTGTCTGTGTGTGAGTGTTTATGTGTGTGTGAGTGTGTGTGTGTCTGTGTGTGAGTGTATGTGTGTATGTGAGTGAGTGTGTGTGTCTGTGTGTGTGCGTATGTGTGTGTGTGAGTGTGTGTGTCTGTGTGTGAGTGTTTATGTGAGTGTGAGTGTGTGTGTGTGTGTGAGTGTTTGTGTGTGTATGTGTGTCTGTGTGTGAGTGTTTATGTGTGTGTGAGTGTGTGTGTGTCTGTGTGTGAGTGTTTGTGTCTGTGTGTCTGTGTGTGAGTGTGTGTGTGTATTTGAGTGAGTGTGTGTGTCTGTGTGTGAGTGTTTGTGTGTGTATGTGTGTCTGTGTGTGAGTGTTTATGTGTGAGTGTGTGTGTGTGTGTCTGTGTGTGAGTGTTTCTGTGTGTATGTGTGTCTGTGTGTGAGTATGTGTGAGTGTGTGTGTGTGTGTGTGTGTGTGAGAGAGAGTGTCCGATTCTGTGTGTGTGAGTGTGTGTGTGTGTGTGTCTGTGTGTGTGTGTGTGTATGTGTGTCTGTGTGTGAGAGAGTGTCTGATTCTGTGTGTGTGAGTGTGTGTGTCTGTGTATGTGTGTGTGTCTGTGTGTGTGTGAGTGTGTGTGTGTGTGTGGGTGTCTGTGTGTGTCTGTGTGTGTGTATGTGTGTGTGAGTGTTTGTGTGTGTCTGTGTGTGTGTGTATGAGTGTGTGAGTGTGTGTGTGAGTGTGTGTGTGTGTGTGGGTGTCTGTGTGTGTGTGTGTGTGTGTATGTGTGTGTGAGTGTTTGTGTGTGTCTGTGTGTGTGTGTATGAGTGTGTGAGTGTGTGTGTGAGTGTGTGTGTATGTGTGCCTGTCTGTGTGTGTGTATGTGTGAGTGTGTGTGTGTATGTGTGTCTGTGTGTGAGTGAATGTGTGTGTGAGTGTGTGTGTGTCTGTGTGTGAGTGTATGTGTGTATGTGAGTGTGTGTGTGTCTGTGTGTGTGCGTATGTGTGTGTGAGTGTGTGTGTGTCTGTGTGTGAGCATTTGTGTGTGTATGTGTGTCTGTGTGTGAGTGTTTATGTGTGTGTGAGTGTGTGTGTGTCTGTGTGTGAGTGTATGTGTGTATGTGAGTGAGTGTGTGTGTCTGTGTGTGTGCGTATGTGTGTGTGTGAGTGTGTGTGTGTCTGTGTGTGAGTGTTTATGTGTGTGTGAGTGTGTGTGTGTGTCTGTGTGTGAGTGTTTGTGTGTGTATGTGTGTCTGTGTGTGAGTGTTTATGTGTGTGTGAGTGTGTGTGTGTCTGTGTGTGAGTGTTTGTGTGTGTGTGTGTCTGTGTGTGAGTGTGTGTGTCTGTGTGTGTGCGTATGTGTCTGTGTGTGAGTGTTTGTGTGTGTATGTGTGTCTGTGTGTGAGTGTTTATGTGTGAGTGTGTGTGTGTATGTGTCTCTGTGTGTGAGTGTTTCTGTGTGTATGTGTGTCTGTGTGTGAGTATGTGTGAGTGTGTGTGTGTATGTGAGTGAGTGTGTGTGTCTGTGTGTGAGTGTTTGTGTGTGTATGTGTGTCTGTGTGTGAGTGTTTATGTGTGTGTGTATGTGTGTGAGTGTTTGTGTGTGTATGTGTGTCTGTGTGTGAGTGTTTATGTGTTTGTGTGTGAGTGTGTGTGTGTATGTGTGTGTGTGAGTGTGTGTGTGTCTGTGTGTGAGTGTTTGTGTGTGTATGTGTGTCTGTGTGTGAGTGTTTATGTGTGTGTGAGTGTGTGTGTGTCTGTGTGTGAGTGTGTGTGTGTGTGTGTCTGTGTGTGTGTGTTTGTGTGTGTATGTGTGTCTGTGTGTGAGTGTTTATGTGTGAGTGTGTGTGTGTGTATGTGAGTGAGTGTGTGTGTCTGTGTGTGAGTGTTTATGTGTTTGTGTGTGAGTGTGTGTGTGTATGTGTGTGTGTGTGAGTGTGTGTGTGTCTGTGTGTGAGTGTTTGTGTGTGTATGTGTGTCTGTGTGTGAGTGTTTATGTGTGTGTGAGTGTGTGTGTGTCTGTGTGTGAGTGTGTGTGTGTGTGTCTGTGTGTGTGTGATTGTGTGTGTATGTGTGTCTGTGTGTGAGTGTTTATGTGTGAGTGTGTGTGTGTGTATGTGCGTGAGTGTGTGTGTCTGTGTGTGAGTGTTTGTGTGTGTATGTGTGTCTGTGTGTGAGTGTTTATGTGTGTGTGTGTGTCTGTGTGTGAGTGTGTGTGTGTATGTGAGTGAGTGTGTGTGTCTGTGTGTGAGTGTTTGTGTGTGTATGTGTGTCTGTGTGTGAGTGTTTATGTGTGAGTGTGTGTGTGTATGTGTGTCTGTGTGTGAGTGTTTCTGTGTGTATGTGTGTCTGTGTGTGAGTATGTGTGAGTGTGTGTGTGTATGTGAGTGAGTGTGTGTGTCTGTGTGTGAGTGTTTGTGTGTGTATGTGTGCCTGTGTGTGAGTGTTTATGTGTGTGTGTATGTGTGTGAGTGTTTGTGTGTGTATGTGTGTCTGTGTGTGAGTGTTTATGTGTTTGTGTGTGAGTGTGTGTGTGTATGTGTGTGTGTGAGTGTGTGTGTGTCTGTGTGTGTGTGTTTGTGTGTGTATGTGTGTCTGTGTGTGAGTGTTTATGTGTGTGTGAGTGTGTGTGTGTCTGTGTGTGAG
>NC_082728.1:62840609-62850609 GCF_030144855.1 Hypanus sabinus
TGTGTCTGTGTGTGAGTATGTGTGAGTGTGTGTGTGTATGTGAGTGAGTGTGTGTGTGTCTGTGTGTGAGTGTTTGTGTGTGTATGTGTGTCTGTGTGTGAGTGTTTATGTGTGTGTGTATGTGTGTGAGTGTTTGTCTGTGTATGTGTGTCTGTGTGTGAGTGTTTATGTGTTTGTGTGTGAGTGTGTGTGTGTATGTGTGTGTGAGTGTGTGTGTGTCTGTGTGTGAGTGTTTGTGTGTATGTGTGTCTGTGTGTGAGTGTTTATGTGTGTGTGAGTGTGTCTGTGTGTGAGTGTGTGTGTGTGTGTCTGTGTGTGTGTGTTTGTGTGTGTATGTGTGTCTGTGTGTGAGTGTTTATGTGTGAGTGTGTGTGTGTGTATGTGAGTGAGTGTGTGTGTCTGTGTGTGAGTGTTTGTGTGTGTATGTGTGTCTGTGTGTGAGTGTTTATGTGTGTGTGAGTGTTTGTGTGTGTGTGTCTGTGTGTGAGTGTTTATGTGTGTATGTGTGTCTGTGTGTGAGTGTTTATGTGTGTGTGAGTATTTGTGTGTGAGTGTGTGTGTGTATGTGTGTGTGAGTGTATGTGTGTATGTGAGTGAGTGTGTGTGTCTGTGTGTGTGCGTATGTGTTTGTGTGTGTATGTGTGTCTGTGCGTGAGTGTTTATGTGTTTGTGTGTGAGTGTGTGTGTGTATGTGTGTGTGTGAGAGTGTGTGTGTCTGTGTGTGAGTGTTTGTGTGTGTATGTGTGTCTGTGTGTGAGTGTTTATGTGTGTGTGAGTGTGTGTGTGTGTGTCTGTGTGTGTGTGTTTGTGTGTGTATGTGTGTCTGTGTGTGAGTGTTTATGTGTGAGTGTGTGTGTGTGTATGTGAGTGAGTGTGTGTGTCTGTGTGTGAGTGTTTGTGTGTGTATGTGTGTCTGTGTGTGAGTGTTTATGTGTGTGTGAGTGTTTGTGTGTGTGTGTCTGTGTGTGAGTGTTTATGTGTGTATGTGTGTCTGTGTGTGAGTGTTTATGTGTGTGTGAGTATTTGTGTGTGAGTGTGTGTGTGTATGTGTGTGTGAGTGTGTGTGTGTCTGTGTGTGAGTGTATGTGTGTATGTGAGTGAGTGTGTGTGTCTGTGTGTGTGCGTATGTGTGTGTGTGAGTGTGTGTGTCTGTGTGTGAGTGTTTATGTGTGTGTCAGTGTGTGTGTCTGTGTGTGAGTGTTTGTGTGTGTATGTGTGTCTGTGTGTGAGTGTTTATGTGTGTGTGAGTGTGTGTGTGTCTGTGTGTGTGTTTGTGTGTGTATGTGTGTCTGTGTGTGAGTGTTTATGTGTGTGTGAGTGTGTGTGTGTCTGTGTGTGAGTGTTTGTGTGTGTATGTGTGTCTGTGTGTGAGTGTTTATGTGTGTGTGAGTGTGTGTGTGTCTGTGTGTGTGTTTGTGTGTGTGTGTGTCTGTGTGTGTGTGTTTGTGTGTGTATGTGTGTCTGTGTGTGAGTGTGTGTGTGTGTATGTGAGTGAGTGTGTGTGTCTGTGTGTGAGTGTTTGTGTGTGTATGTGTGTCTGTGTGTGAGTGTTTATGTGTGAGTGTGTGTGTGTATGTGTGTCTGTGTGTGAGTGTTTCTGTGTGTATGTGTGTCTGTGTGTGAGTATGTGTGAGTGTGTGTGTGTATGTGAGTGAGTGTGTGTGTCTGTGTGTGAGTGTTTGTGTGTGTATGTGTGTCTGTGTGTGAGTGTTTGTGTGTGTATGTGTGTCTGTGTGTGAGTGTTTATATGTTTGTGTGTGAGTGTATGTGTGTCTGTGTGTGAGTGTTTATGTGTGTGTGAGTGTGTGTGTGTCTGTGTGTGAGTGTGTGTGTGTGTGTCTGTGTGTGTGTGTTTGTGTATGTGTGTCTGTGTGAGTGTTTATGTGTGAGTGTGTGTGTGTATGTGAGTGAGTGTGTGTGTCTGTGTGTGAGTGTTTGTTTGTGTGTGTATGTGTGTCTGTGTGTGAGTGTTTTTGTGTGAGTGTGTGTGTGTATGTGTGTCTGTGTGTGAGTGTTTATGTGTGAGTGTGTGTGTGTGCATGTGAGTGAGTGTGTGTGTCTGTGTGTGAGTGTTTGTGTGTGTATGTGTGTCTGTGTGTGAGTGTTTATGTGTGAGTGTGTGTGTGTGTATGTGAGTGAGTGTGTGTGCCTGTGTGTGAGTGTTTGTGTGTGTATGTGTGTCTGTGTGTGAGTGTTTATGTGTGAGTGTGTGTGTGTATGTGAGTGAGTGTGTGTGTCTGTGTGTGAGTGTTTGTGTGTGTATGTGTGTCTGTGTGTGAGTGTTTATGTGTGTGTGAGTGTTTGTGTGTGTGTGTCTGTGTGTGAGTGTTTGTGTGTGTATGTGTGTCTGTGTGTGAGTGTTTATGTGTGTGTGAGTGTGTGTGTGTCTGTGTGTGAGTGTATGTGTGTATGTGAGTGAGTGTGTGTGTCTGTGTGTGTGCGTATGTGTGTGTGTGAGTGTGTGTGTGTATGTGTGTGAGAGATTGTGTGTGTATGTGTGTCTGTGTGTGAGTGTTTATGTGTTTGTGTGTGAGTGTATGTGTGTCTGTGTGTGAGTGTTATGTGTGTGTGAGTGTGTGTGTGTCTGTGTGTGAGTGTGTGTGTGTGTGTCTGTGTGTGTGTGTGTTTGTGTGTGTATGTGTGTCTGTGTGAGTGTTTATGTGTGAGTGTGTGAGTGTGTGTGTGAGTGTGTGTGTATGTGTGCCTGTCTGTGTGTGTGTATGTGTGAGTGTGTGTGTGTATGTGTGTCTGTGTGTGAGTGAGTGGTTGTGTGACTGTGTGTGTGTCTGTGTGTGAGTGTATGTGTGTATGTGAGTGTGTGTGTGTCTGTGTGTGTGCGTATGTGTATGTGAGTGTGTGTGTGTCTGTGTGTGAGCATTTGTGTGTGTATGTGTGTCTGTGTGTGAGTGTTTATGTGTGTGTGAGTGTGTGTGTGTCTGTGTGTGAGTGTATGTGTGTATGTGAGTGAGTGTGTGTGTCTGTGTGTGTGAGTATGTGTGTGTGTGAGTGTGTGTGTGTCTGTGTGTGAGTGTTTATGTGTGTGTGAGTGTGTGTGTGTGTCTGTGTGTGAGTGTTTGTGTGTGTATGTGTGTCTGTGTGTGAGTGTTTATGTGTGAGTGTGTGTGTGTGTATGTGTGTCTGTGTGTGAGTGTTTCTGTGTGTATGTGTGTCTGTGTGTGAGTATGTGTGAGTGTGTGTGTGTATGTGAGTGAGTGTGTGTGTGTCTGTGTGTGAGTGTGTGTGTGTATGTGTGTGTGAGTGTATGTGTGTATGTGAGTGAGTGTGTGTGTCTGTGTGTGTGCGTATGTGTTTGTGTGTGTATGTGTGTCTGTGCGTGAGTGTTTATGTGTTTGTGTGTGAGTGTGTGTGTGTATGTGTGTGTGTGAGAGTGTGTGTGTCTGTGTGTGAGTGTTTGTGTGTGTATGTGTGTCTGTGTGTGAGTGTTTATGTGTGTGTGAGTGTGTGTGTGTGTGTCTGTGTGTGTGTGTTTGTGTGTGTATGTGTGTCTGTGTGTGAGTGTTTATGTGTGAGTGTGTGTGTGTGTATGTGAGTGAGTGTGTGTGTCTGTGTGTGAGTGTTTGTGTGTGTATGTGTGTCTGTGTGTGAGTGTTTATGTGTGTGTGAGTGTTTGTGTGTGTGTGTCTGTGTGTGAGTGTTTATGTGTGTATGTGTGTCTGTGTGTGAGTGTTTATGTGTGTGTGAGTATTTGTGTGTGAGTGTGTGTGTGTATGTGTGTGTGAGTGTGTGTGTGTCTGTGTGTGAGTGTATGTGTGTATGTGAGTGAGTGTGTGTGTCTGTGTGTGTGCGTATGTGTGTGTGTGAGTGTGTGTGTCTGTGTGTGAGTGTTTATGTGTGTGTCAGTGTGTGTGTCTGTGTGTGAGTGTTTGTGTGTGTATGTGTGTCTGTGTGTGAGTGTTTATGTGTGTGTGAGTGTGTGTGTGTCTGTGTGTGTGTTTGTGTGTGTATGTGTGTCTGTGTGTGAGTGTTTATGTGTGTGTGAGTGTGTGTGTGTCTGTGTGTGAGTGTTTGTGTGTGTATGTGTGTCTGTGTGTGAGTGTTTATGTGTGTGTGAGTGTGTGTGTGTCTGTGTGTGTGTTTGTGTGTGTGTGTGTCTGTGTGTGTGTGTTTGTGTGTGTATGTGTGTCTGTGTGTGAGTGTGTGTGTGTGTATGTGAGTGAGTGTGTGTGTCTGTGTGTGAGTGTTTGTGTGTGTATGTGTGTCTGTGTGTGAGTGTTTCTGTGTGTATGTGTGTCTGTGTGTGAGTATGTGTGAGTGTGTGTGTGTATGTGAGTGAGTGTGTGTGTCTGTGTGTGAGTGTTTGTGTGTGTATGTGTGTCTGTGTGTGAGTGTTTGTGTGTGTATGTGTGTCTGTGTGTGAGTGTTTATATGTTTGTGTGTGAGTGTATGTGTGTCTGTGTGTGAGTGTTTATGTGTGTGTGAGTGTGTGTGTGTCTGTGTGTGAGTGTGTGTGTGTGTGTCTGTGTGTGTGTGTTTGTGTGTGTATGTGTGTCTGTGTGAGTGTTTATGTGTGAGTGTGTGTGTGTATGTGAGTGAGTGTGTGTGTCTGTGTGTGAGTGTTTGTTTGTGTGTGTATGTGTGTCTGTGTGTGAGTGTTTTTGTGTGAGTGTGTGTGTGTATGTGTGTCTGTGTGTGAGTGTTTATGTGTGAGTGTGTGTGTGTGCATGTGAGTGAGTGTCTGTGTCTGTGTGTGAGTGTTTGTGTGTGTATGTGTGTCTGTGTGTGAGTGTTTATGTGTGAGTGTGTGTGTGTATGTGAGTGAGTGTGTGTGCCTGTGTGTGAGTGTTTGTGTGTGTATGTGTGTCTGTGTGTGAGTGTTTATGTGTGAGTGTGTGTGTGTATGTGAGTGAGTGTGTGTGTCTGTGTGTGAGTGTTTGTGTGTGTATGTGTGTCTGTGTGTGAGTGTTTATGTGTGTGTGAGTGTTTGTGTGTGTGTGTCTGTGTGTGAGTGTTTGTGTGTGTATGTGTGTCTGTGTGTGAGTGTTTATGTGTGTGTGAGTGTGTGTGTGTCTGTGTGTGAGTGTATGTGTGTATGTGAGTGAGTGTGTGTGTCTGTGTGTGTGCGTATGTGTGTGTGTGAGTGTGTGTGTGTATGTGTGTGAGAGATTGTGTGTGTATGTGTGTCTGTGTGTGAGTGTTTATGTGTTTGTGTGTGAGTGTATGTGTGTCTGTGTGTGAGTGTTATGTGTGTGTGAGTGTGTGTGTCTGTGTGTGAGTGTGTGTGTGTGTGTCTGTGTGTGTGTGTGTTTGTGTGTGTATGTGTGTCTGTGTGAGTGTTTATGTGTGAGTGTGTGAGTGTGTGTGTGAGTGTGTGTGTATGTGTGCCTGTCTGTGTGTGTGTATGTGTGAGTGTGTGTGTGTATGTGTGTCTGTGTGTGAGTGAGTGGTTGTGTGACTGTGTGTGTGTCTGTGTGTGAGTGTATGTGTGTATGTGAGTGTGTGTGTGTCTGTGTGTGAGTGTTTATGTGTGTGTGAGTGTGTGTGTGTCTGTGTGTGAGTGTATGTGTGTATGTGAGTGAGTGTGTGTGTCTGTGTGTGTGAGTATGTGTGTGTGTGAGTGTGTGTGTGTCTGTGTGTGAGTGTTTATGTGTGTGTGAGTGTGTGTGTGTGTCTGTGTGTGAGTGTTTGTGTGTGTATGTGTGTCTGTGTGTGAGTGTTTATGTGTGAGTGTGTGTGTGTGTATGTGTGTCTGTGTGTGAGTGTTTCTGTGTGTATGTGTGTCTGTGTGTGAGTATGTGTGAGTGTGTGTGTGTATGTGAGTGAGTGTGTGTGTGTCTGTGTGTGAGTGTTTGTGTGTGTATGTGTGTCTGTGTGTGAGTGTTTATGTGTGTGTATGTGTGTGAGTGTTTGTGTGTGTATGTGTGTCTGTGTGTGAGTGTTTATGTGTTTGTGTGTGAGTGTGTGTGTGTATGTGTGTGTGAGTGTGTGTGTGTCTGTGTGTGAGTGTTTGTGTGTGTATGTGTGTCTGTGTGTGAGTGTTTATGTGTGTGTGAGTGTGTCTGTGTGTGAGTGTGTGTGTGTGTGTCTGTGTGTGTGTGTTTGTGTGTGTATGTGTGTCTGTGTGTGAGTGTTTATGTGTGAGTGTGTGTGTGTGTATGTGAGTGAGTGTGTGTGTCTGTGTGTGAGTGTTTGTGTGTGTATGTGTGTCTGTGTGTGAGTGTTTATGTGTGTGTGAGTGTTTGTGTGTGTGTGTCTGTGTGTGAGTGTTTATGTGTGTATGTGTGTCTGTGTGTGAGTGTTTATGTGTGTGTGAGTATTTGTGTGTGAGTGTGTGTGTGTATGTGTGTGTGAGTGTGTGTGTGTCTGTGTGTGAGTGTATGTGTGTATGTGAGTGAGTGTGTGTGTCTGTGTGTGTGCGTATGTGTTTGTGTGTGTATGTGTGTCTGTGTGTGAGTGTTTATGTGTTTGTGTGTGAGTGTGTGTGTGTATGTGTGTGTGTGAGAGTGTGTGTGTCTGTGTGTGAGTGTTTGTGTGTGTATGTGTGTCTGTGTGTGAGTGTTTATGTGTGTGTGAGTGTGTGTGTGTCTGTGTGTGAGTGTGTGTGTGTCTGTGTGTGTGTGTTTGTGTGTGTATGTGTGTCTGTGTGTGAGTGTTTATGTGTGAGTGTGTGTGTGTGTATGTGAGTGAGTGTGTGTGTCTGTGTGTGAGTGTTTGTGTGTGTATGTGTGTCTGTGTGTGAGTGTTTATGTGTGTGTGAGTGTTTGTGTGTGTGTGTCTGTGTGTGAGTGTTTATGTGTGTATGTGTGTCTGTGTGTGAGTGTTTATGTGTGTGTGAGTATTTGTGTGTGAGTGTGTGTGTGTATGTGTGTGTGAGTGTGTGTGTGTCTGTGTGTGAGTGTATGTGTGTATGTGAGTGAGTGTGTGTGTCTGTGTGTGTGCGTATGTGTGTGTGTGAGTGTGTGTGTCTGTGTGTGAGTGTTTATGTGTGTGTCAGTGTGTGTGTCTGTGTGTGAGTGTTTGTGTGTGTATGTGTGTCTGTGTGTGAGTGTTTATGTGTGTGTGAGTGTGTGTGTGTCTGTGTGTGTGTTTGTGTGTGTATGTGTGTCTGTGTGTGAGTGTTTATGTGTGTGTGAGTGTGTGTGTGTCTGTGTGTGAGTGTTTGTGTGTGTATGTCTGTCTGTGTGTGAGTGTTTATGTGTGTGTGAGTGTGTGTGTGTCTGTGTGTGTGTTTGTGTGTGTGTGTGTCTGTGTGTGTGTGTTTGTGTGTGTATGTGTGTCTGTGTGTGAGTGTTTATGTGTGTGTGAGTGTGTGTGTGTCTGTGTGTGAGTGTTTGTGTGTGTATGTGTGTCTGTGTGTGAGTGTTTATGTGTGTGTGAGTGTGTGTGTGTCTGTGTGTGTGTTTGTGTGTGTGTGTGTGTGTGTGTGTCTGTGTGTGTGTGTTTGTGTGTGTATGTGTGTCTGTGTGTGAGTGTGTGTGTATGTGAGTGAGTGTGTGTGTCTGTGTGTGAGTGTTTGTGTGTGTATGTGTGTCTGTGTGTGAGTGTTTATGTGTGTGTGAGTGTTTGTGTGTGTGTGTCTGTGTGTGAGTGTTTATGTGTGTATGTGTGTCTGTGTGTGAGTGTTTATGTGTGTGTGAGTATTTGTGTGTGAGTGTGTGTGTGTATGTGTGTGTGAGTGTGTGTGTGTCTGTGTGTGAGTGTATGTGTGTATGTGAGTGAGTGTGTGTGTCTGTGTGTGAGTGTTTATGTGTGGGTGAGTGTGTGTGTGTCTGTGTGTGAGTGTTTGTGTGTGTATGTGTGTCTGTGTGTGAGTGTTTATGTGTGTGTGAGTGTGTGTGTGTCTGTGTGTGTGTTTGTGTGTGTATGTGTGTCTGTGTGTGAGTGTTTATGTGTGTGTGAGTGTGTGTGTGTCTGTGTGTGAGTGTTTGTGTGTGTATGTGTGTCTGTGTGTGAGTGTTTATGTGTGTGTGTATGTGTGTGAGTGTTTGTGTGTGTATGTGTGTCTGTGTGTGAGTGTTTATGTGTTTGTGTGTGAGTGTGTGTGTGTATGTGTGTGTGTGAGTGTGTGTGTCTGTGTGTGAGTGTTTGTGTGTGTATGTGTGTCTGTGTGTGAGTGTTTATGTGTGTGTGAGTGTGTGTGTGTCTGTGTGTGAGTGTGTGTGTGTGTGTGTCTGTGTGTGTGTGTTTGTGTGTGTATGTGTGTCTGTGTGTGAGTGTTTATGTGTGAGTGTGTGTGTGTGTATGTGAGTGAGTGTGTGTGTCTGTGTGTGAGTGTTTATGTGTTTGTGTGTGAGTGTGTGTGTGTATGTGTGTGTGTGTGAGTGTGTGTGTGTCTGTGTGTGAGTGTTTGTGTGTGTATGTGTGTCTGTGTGTGAGTGTTTATGTGTGTGTGAGTGTGTGTGTGTCTGTGTGTGAGTGTGTGTGTGTGTGTGTGTCTGTGTGTGTGTGATTGTGTGTGTATGTGTGTCTGTGTGTGAGTGTTTATGTGTGAGTGTGTGTGTGTATGTGCGTGAGTGTGTGTGTCTGTGTGTGAGTGTTTGTGTGTGTATGTGTGTCTGTGTGTGAGTGTTTATGTGTGTGTGTGTGTCTGTGTGTGAGTGTGTGTGTGTATGTGAGTGAGTGTGTGTGTCTGTGTGTGAGTGTTTCTGTGTGTATGTGTGTCTGTGTGTGAGTATGTGTGAGTGTGTGTGTGTATGTGAGTGTGTGTGTCTGTGTGTGAGTGTTTGTGTGTGTATGTGTGCCTGTGTGTGAGTGTTTATGTGTGTGTGTATGTGTGTGAGTGTTTGTGTGTGTATGTGTGTCTGTGTGTGAGTGTTTATGTGTTTGTGTGTGAGTGTGTGTGTGTATGTGTGTGAGTGTGTGTGTGTCTGTGTGTGTGTGTTTGTGTGTGTATGTGTGTCTGTGTGTGAGTGTTTATGTGTGTGTGAGTGTGTGTGTGTCTGTGTGTGAGTGTGTGTGTGTGTGTCTGTGTGTGTGTGTTTGTGTGTGTATGTGTGTCTGTGTGTGAGTGTTTATGTGTGAGTGTGTGTGTGTGTATGTGAGTGAGTGTGTGTGTCTGTGTGTGAGTGTTTATGTGTTTGTGTGTGAGTGTGTGTGTGTATGTGTGTGTGTGAGTGTGTGTGTGTCTGTGTGTGAGTGTTTGTGTGTGTATGTGTGTCTGTGTGTGAGTGCTTATGTGTGTGTGAGTGTGTGTGTGTCTGTGTGTGAGTGTGTGTGTGTGTGTGTCTGTGTGTGTGTGATTGTGTGTGTATGTGTGTCTGTGTGTGAGTGTTTATGTGTGTGTGAGTGTGTGTGTGTCTGTGTGTGAGTGTATGTGTGTATGTGAGTGAGTGTGTGTGTCTGTGTGTGTGCGTATGTGTGTGTGTGAGTGTGTGTGTCTGTGTGTGAGTGTTTATGTGAGTGTGAGTGTGTGTGTGTGTGTGAGTGTTTGTGTGTGTATGTGTGTCTGTGTGTGAGTGTTTATGTGTGTGTGAGTGTGTGTGTGTCTGTGTGTGAGTGTTTGTGTCTGTGTGTCTGTGTGTGAGTGTGTGTGTGTATTTGAGTGAGTGTGTGTGTCTGTGTGTGAGTGTTTGTGTGTGTATGTGTGTCTGTGTGTGAGTGTTTATGTGTGAGTGTGTGTGTGTGTGTGTCTGTGTGTGAGTGTTTCTGTGTGTATGTGTGTCTGTGTGTGAGTATGTGTGAGTGTGTGTGTGTATGTGAGTGAGTGTATGTGTCTGTGTGTGAGTGTTTGTGTGTTTATGTGTGTCTGTGTGTGAGTGTTTATGTGTGTGTCAGTGTGTGTGTGTCTGTGTGTGTGTTTATGTGTGTGTGTGTATGTGTGTGAGTGTTTGTGTGTGTATGTGTGTCTGTGTGTGAGTGTTTATGTGTTTGTGTGTGAGTGTATGTGTGTCTGTGTGTGAGTGTTTGTGTGTGTATGTGTGTCTGTGTGTGTGTTTATGTGTGTGTGAGTGTGTGTGTGTCTGTGTGTGAGTGTTTGTGTGTGTGTGTGTCTGTGTGTGAGTGTGTGTGTATGTGAGTGAGTGTGTGTGTCTGTGTGTGAGTG
>NC_082728.1:62855609-62858109 GCF_030144855.1 Hypanus sabinus
TGTGAGTGTTTATGTGTGTGTGAGTGTGTGTGTGTCTGTGTGTGAGTGTATGTGTGTATGTGAGTGAGTGTGTGTGTCTGTGTGTGTGCGTATGTGTGTGTGTGAGTGTGTGTGTCTGTGTGTGAGTGTTTATGTGAGTGTGAGTGTGTGTGTGTGTGTGTGAGTGTTTGTGTGTGTATGTGTGTCTGTGTGTGAGTGTTTATGTGTGTGTGAGTGTGTGTGTGTCTGTGTGTGAGTGTTTGTGTCTGTGTGTCTGTGTGTGAGTGTGTGTGTGTATTTGAGTGAGTGTGTGTGTCTGTGTGTGAGTGTTTGTGTGTGTATGTGTGTCTGTGTGTGAGTGTTTATGTGTGAGTGTGTGTGTGTGTGTGTCTGTGTGTGAGTGTTTCTGTGTGTATGTGTGTCTGTGTGTGAGTATGTGTGAGTGTGTGTGTGTATGTGAGTGAGTGTATGTGTCTGTGTGTGAGTGTTTGTGTGTTTATGTGTGTCTGTGTGTGAGTGTTTATGTGTGTGTCAGTGTGTGTGTGTCTGTGTGTGTGTTTATGTGTGTGTGTGTATGTGTGTGAGTGTTTGTGTGTGTATGTGTGTCTGTGTGTGAGTGTTTATGTGTTTGTGTGTGAGTGTATGTGTGTCTGTGTGTGAGTGTTTGTGTGTGTATGTGTGTCTGTGTGTGAGTGTTTATGTGTGTGTGAGTGTGTGTGTGTCTGTGTGTGGGTGTTTGTGTGTGTGTGTGTCTGTGTGTGAGTGTGTGTGTATGTGAGTGAGTGTGTGTGTCTGTGTGTGAGTGTTTGTGTGTGTATGTGTGTCTGTGTGTGAGTGTTTATGTGTGAGTGTGTGTGTGTATGTGTGACTGTGTGTGAGTGTTTCTGTGTGTATGTGTGTCTGTGTGTGTGTATGTGTGAGTGTGTGTGTGTGTGTGTGTGTGTGTGAGAGAGAGTGTCCGATTCTGTGTGTGTGAGTGTGTGTGTGTGTGTGTCTGTGTGTGTGTGTGTGTATGTGTGTCTGTGTGTGAGAGAGTGTCTGATTCTGTGTGTGTGAGTGTGTGTGTCTGTGTATGTGTGTGTGTCTGTGTGTGTGTGAGTGTGTGTGTGTGTGTGGGTGTCTGTGTGTGTCTGTGTGTGTGTGTGTGAGAGAGAGAGTGTCCGATTCTGTGTGTGTGAGTGTGTGTGTCTGTGTCTGTGTATGTGTGTGTGTCTGTGTGTGTGTGTGTGTGTGTGTGTGTGTCTGTATGTGTGTATGTGTGTGTGTGAGTATGTGTGTGTATGTGTGTCTGTGTGTGTGTGTGTGTCTGTGTGTGAGTGTGTGTGTATGTGAGTATGTGTGTGTGTATGTGTGCCTGTCTGTCTGTGTGTGTGTATGTGTGTGTGTGTCTGTGTGTGTGTGTGTGTGTGTGTGTGTGTGTGTGTGTGTGTGTGTCTGTGTGTGTGTGTGTGTGTCTGTCTGTCTGTCTCTGTGTGTGTGTGTGTGAGAGAGAGTATCCGATTCTGTGTGTGTGTGTGTGTGAGAGAGTGTCCGATTCGGTGTGTGTGTGTGTGTGTGTGTGTGTGTGTGTGTATGTGTGTGTGAGTGTTTGTGTGTGTCTGTGTGTGTGTATGAGTGTGTGAGTGTGTAAGTGTGAGTGTGTGTGTATGTGTGCCTGTCTGTGTGTGTGTATGTGTGAGTGTGTGTGTGTATGTGTGTCTGTGTGTGAGTGAGTGTGTGTGTGAGTGTGTGTGTGTCTGTGTGTGAGTGTATGTGTGTATGTGAGTGTGTGTGTGTCTGTGTGTGTGCGTATGTGTGTGTGAGTGTGTGTGTGTCTGTGTGTGAGCATTTGTGTGTGTATGTGTGTCTGTGTGTGAGTGTTTATGTGTGTGTGAGTGTGTGTGTGTCTGTGTGTGAGTGTATGTGTGTATGTGAGTGAGTGTGTGTGTCTGTGTGTGTGCGTATGTGTGTGTGTGAGTGTGTGTGTGTCTGTGTGTGAGTGTTTATGTGTGTGAGTCTGTGTGTGTGTCTGTGTGTGAGTGTTTGTGTGTGTATGTGTGTCTGTGTGTGAGTGTTTATGTGTGTGTGAGTGTGTGTGTGTCTGCGTGTGAGTGTTTGTGTGTGTGTGTGTCTGTGTGTGAGTGTGTGTGTGTATGTGTGTCTGTGTGTGAGTGTTTATGTGTGAGTGTGTGTGTGTATGTGTGTCTGTGTGTGAGTGTTTCTGTGTGTATGTGTGTCTGTGTGTGAGTATGTGTGAGTGTGTGTGTGTATGTGAGTGAGTGTGTGTGTCTGTGTGTGAGTGTTTGTGTGTGTATGTGTCTGTGTGTGAGTGTTTATGTGTGTGTGTATGTGTGTGAGTGTTTGTGTGTGTATGTGTGTCTGTGTGTGAGTATTTATGTGTTTGTGTGTGAGTGTGTGTGTGTATGTGTGTGTGTGAGTGTGTGTGTGTCTGTGTGTGAGTGTTTGTGTGTGTATGTGTGTCTGTGTGTGAGTGATTATGTGTGTGTGAGTGTGTGTGTGTCTGTGTGTGAGTGTGTGTGTG
>NC_082728.1:62863109-62888109 GCF_030144855.1 Hypanus sabinus
TATGTGTGAGTGTGTGTGTGTATGTGAGTGAGTGTGTGTGTCTGTGTGTGAGTGTTTGTTTGTGTGTGTATGTGTGTCTGTGTGTGAGTGTTTTTGTGTGAGTGTGTGTGTGTATGTGTGTCTGTGTGTGAGTGTTTATGTGTGAGTGTGTGTGTGTATGTGAGTGAGTGTGTGTGTCTGTGTGTGAGTGTTTGTGTGTGTATGTGTGTCTGTGTGTGAGTGTTTATGTGTGAGTGTGTGTGTGTATGTGAGTGAGTGTGTGTGCCTGTGTGTGAGTGTTTGTGTGTGTATGTGTGTCTGTGTGTGAGTGTTTATGTGTGAGTGTGTGTGTGTATGTGAGTGAGTGTGTGTGTCTGTGTGTGAGTGTTTGTGTGTGTATGTGTGTCTGTGTGTGAGTGTTTATGTGTGTGTGAGTGTTTGTGTGTGTGTGTCTGTGTGTGAGTGTTTGTGTGTGTATGTGTGTCTGTGTGTGAGTGTTTATGTGTGTGTGAGTGTGTGTGTGTCTGTGTGTGAGTGTATGTGTGTATGTGAGTGAGTGTGTGTGTCTGTGTGTGTGCGTATGTGTGTGTGTGAGTGTGTGTGTGTATGTGTGTGAGAGATTGTGTGTGTATGTGTGTCTGTGTGTGAGTGTTTATGTGTTTGTGTGTGAGTGTATGTGTGTCTGTGTGTGAGTGTTTATGTGTGTGTGAGTGTGTGTGTGTCTGTGTGTGAGTGTGTGTGTGTGTGTCTGTGTGTGTGTGTGTTTGTGTGTGTATGTGTGTCTGTGTGAGTGTTTATGTGTGAGTGTGTGAGTGTGTGTGTGAGTGTGTGTGTATGTGTGCCTGTCTGTGTGTGTGTATGTGTGAGTGTGTGTGTGTATGTGTGTCTGTGTGTGAGTGAGTGTGTGTGTGACTGTGTGTGTGTCTGTGTGTGAGTGTATGTGTGTATGTGAGTGTGTGTGTGTCTGTGTGTGTGCGTATGTGTGTGTGAGTGTGTGTGTGTCTGTGTGTGAGCATTTGTGTGTGTATGTGTGTCTGTGTGTGAGTGTTTATGTGTGTGTGAGTGTGTGTGTGTCTGTGTGTGAGTGTATGTGTGTATGTGAGTGAGTGTGTGTGTCTGTGTGTGTGAGTATGTGTGTGTGTGAGTGTGTGTGTGTCTGTGTGTGAGTGTTTATGTGTGTGTGAGTGTGTGTGTGTCTGTGTGTGAGTGTTTGTGTGTGTATGTGTGTCTGTGTGTGAGTGTTTATGTGTGAGTGTGTGTGTGTGTGTGTATGTGTGTCTGTGTGTGAGTGTTTCTGTGTGTATGTGTGTCTGTGTGTGAGTATGTGTGAGTGTGTGTGTGTATGTGAGTGAGTGTGTGTGTGTCTGTGTGTGAGTGTTTGTGTGTGTATGTGTGTCTGTGTGTGAGTGTTTATGTGTGTGTGTATGTGTGTGAGTGTTTGTCTGTGTATGTGTGTCTGTGTGTGAGTGTTTATGTGTTTGTGTGTGAGTGTGTGTGTGTATGTGTGTGTGAGTGTGTGTGTGTCTGTGTGTGAGTGTTTGTGTGTGTATGTGTGTCTGTGTGTGAGTGTTTATGTGTGTGTGAGTGTGTCTGTGTGTGAGTGTGTGTGTGTGTGTCTGTGTGTGTGTGTTTGTGTGTGTATGTGTGTCTGTGTGTGAGTGTTTATGTGTGAGTGTGTGTGTGTGTATGTGAGTGAGTGTGTGTGTCTGTGTGTGAGTGTTTGTGTGTGTATGTGTGTCTGTGTGTGAGTGTTTATGTGTGTGTGAGTGTTTGTGTGTGTGTGTCTGTGTGTGAGTGTTTATGTGTGTATGTGTGTCTGTGTGTGAGTGTTTATGTGTGTGTGAGTATTTGTGTGTGAGTGTGTGTGTGTATGTGTGTGTGAGTGTGTGTGTGTCTGTGTGTGAGTGTATGTGTGTATGTGAGTGAGTGTGTGTGTCTGTGTGTGTGCGTATGTGTTTGTGTGTGTATGTGTGTCTGTGCGTGAGTGTTTATGTGTTTGTCTGTGAGTGTGTGTGTGTATGTGTGTGTGTGAGAGTGTGTGTGTCTGTGTGTGAGTGTTTGTGTGTGTATGTGTGTCTGTGTGTGAGTGTTTATGTGTGTGTGAGTGTGTGTGTGTGTGTCTGTGTGTGTGTGTTTGTGTGTGTATGTGTGTCTGTGTGTGAGTGTTTATGTGTGAGTGTGTGTGTGTGTATGTGAGTGAGTGTGTGTGTCTGTGTGTGAGTGTTTGTGTGTGTATGTGTGTCTGTGTGTGAGTGTTTATGTGTGTGTGAGTGTTTGTGTGTGTGTGTCTGTGTGTGAGTGTTTATGTGTGTATGTGTGTCTGTGTGTGAGTGTTTATGTGTGTGTGAGTATTTGTGTGTGAGTGTGTGTGTGTATGTGTGTGTGAGTGTGTGTGTGTCTGTGTGTGAGTGTATGTGTGTATGTGAGTGAGTGTGTGTGTCTGTGTGTGTGCGTATGTGTGTGTGTGAGTGTGTGTGTCTGTGTGTGAGTGTTTATGTGTGTGTCAGTGTGTGTGTCTGTGTGTGAGTGTTTGTGTGTGTATGTGTGTCTGTGTGTGAGTGTTTATGTGTGTGTGAGTGTGTGTGTGTCTGTGTGTGTGTTTGTGTGTGTATGTGTGTCTGTGTGTGAATGTTTATGTGTGTGTGAGTGTGTGTGTGTCTGTGTGTGAGTGTTTGTGTGTGTATGTGTGTCTGTGTGTGAGTGTTTATGTGTGTGTGAGTGTGTGTGTGTCTGTGTGTGTGTTTGTGTGTGTGTGTGTCTGTGTGTCTGTGTTTGTGTGTGTATGTGTGTCTGTGTGTGAGTGTGTGTGTGTGTATGTGAGTGAGTGTGTGTGTCTGTGTGTGAGTGTTTGTGTGTGTATGTGTGTCTGTGTGTGAGTGTTTATGTGTGAGTGTGTGTGTGTATGTGTGTCTGTGTGTGAGTGTTTCTGTGTGTATGTGTGTCTGTGTGTGAGTATGTGTGAGTGTGTGTGTGTATGTGAGTGAGTGTGTGTGTCTGTGTGTGAGTGTTTGTGTGTGTATGTGTGTCTGTGTGTGAGTGTTTGTGTGTGTATGTGTGTCTGTGTGTGAGTGTTTATATGTTTGTGTGTGAGTGTATGTGTGTCTGTGTGTGAGTGTTTATGTGTGTGTGAGTGTGTGTGTGTCTGTGTGTGAGTGTGTGTGTGTGTGTCTGTGTGTGTGTGTTTGTGTGTGTATGTGTGTCTGTGTGAGTGTTTATGTGTGAGTGTGTGTGTGTATGTGAGTGAGTGTGTGTGTCTGTGTGTGAGTGTTTGTTTGTGTGTGTATGTGTGTCTGTGTGTGAGTGTTTTTGTGTGAGTGTGTGTGTGTATGTGTGTCTGTGTGTGAGTGTTTATGTGTGAGTGTGTGTGTGTGTATGTGAGTGAGTGTGTGTGTCTGTGTGTGAGTGTTTGTGTGTGTATGTGTGTCTGTGTGTGAGTGTTTATGTGTGAGTGTGTGTGTGTATGTGAGTGAGTGTGTGTGCCTGTGTGTGAGTGTTTGTGTGTGTATGTGTGTCTGTGTGTGAGTGTTTATGTGTGAGTGTGTGTGTGTATGTGAGTGAGTGTGTGTGTCTGTGTGTGAGTGTTTGTGTGTGTATGTGTGTCTGTGTGTGAGTGTTTATGTGTGTGTGAGTGTTTGTGTGTGTGTGTCTGTGTGTGAGTGTTTGTGTGTGTATGTGTGTCTGTGTGTGAGTGTTTATGTGTGTGTGAGTGTGTGTGTGTCTGTGTGTGAGTGTATGTGTGTATGTGAGTGAGTGTGTGTGTCTGTGTGTGTGCGTATGTGTGTGTGTGAGTGTGTGTGTGTATGTGTGTGAGAGATTGTGTGTGTATGTGTGTCTGTGTGTGAGTGTTTATGTGTTTGTGTGTGAGTGTATGTGTGTCTGTGTGTGAGTGTTTATGTGTGTGTGAGTGTGTGTGTGTCTGTGTGTGAGTGTGTGTGTGTGTGTCTGTGTGTGTGTGTGTTTGTGTGTGTATGTGTGTCTGTGTGAGTGTTTATGTGTGAGTGTGTGAGTGTGTGTGTGAGTGTGTGTGTATGTGTGCCTGTCTGTGTGTGTGTATGTGTGAGTGTGTGTGTGTATGTGTGTCTGTGTGTGAGTGAGTGGTTGTGTGACTGTGTGTGTGTCTGTGTGTGAGTGTATGTGTGTATGTGAGTGTGTGTGTGTCTGTGTGTGTGCGTATGTGTATGTGAGTGTGTGTGTGTCTGTGTGTGAGCATTTGTGTGTGTATGTGTGTCTGTGTGTGAGTGTTTATGTGTGTGTGAGTGTGTGTGTGTCTGTGTGTGAGTGTATGTGTGTATGTGAGTGAGTGTGTGTGTCTGTGTGTGTGAGTATGTGTGTGTGTGAGTGTGTGTGTGTCTGTGTGTGAGTGTTTATGTGTGTGTGAGTGTGTGTGTGTGTCTGTGTGTGAGTGTTTGTGTGTGTATGTGTGTCTGTGTGTGAGTGTTTGTTTGTGTGTGTATGTGTGTCTGTGTGTGAGTGTTTTTGTGTGAGTGTGTGTGTGTATGTGTGTCTGTGTGTGAGTGTTTATGTGTGAGTGTGTGTGTGTGTATGTGAGTGAGTGTGTGTGTCTGTGTGTGAGTGTTTGTGTGTGTATGTGTGTCTGTGTGTGAGTGTTTATGTGTGAGTGTGTGTGTGTATGTGAGTGAGTGTGTGTGCCTGTGTGTGAGTGTTTGAGTGTGTATGTGTGTCTGTGTGTGAGTGTTTATGTGTGAGTGTGTGTGTGTATGTGAGTGAGTGTGTGTGTCTGTGTGTGAGTGTTTGTGTGTGTATGTGTGTCTGTGTGTGAGTGTTTATGTGTGTGTGAGTGTTTGTGTGTGTGTGTCTGTGTGTGAGTGTTTGTGTGTGTATGTGTGTCTGTGTGTGAGTGTTTATGTGTGTGTGAGTGTGTGTGTGTCTGTGTGTGAGTGTATGTGTGTATGTGAGTGAGTGTGTGTGTCTGTGTGTGTGCGTATGTGTGTGTGTGAGTGTGTGTGTGTATGTGTGTGAGAGATTGTGTGTGTATGTGTGTCTGTGTGTGAGTGTTTATGTGTTTGTGTGTGAGTGTATGTGTGTCTGTGTGTGAGTGTTTATGTGTGTGTGAGTGTGTGTGTGTCTGTGTGTGAGTGTGTGTGTGTGTGTCTGTGTGTGTGTGTGTTTGTGTGTGTATGTGTGTCTGTGTGAGTGTTTATGTGTGAGTGTGTGAGTGTGTGTGTGAGTGTGTGTGTATGTGTGCCTGTCTGTGTGTGTGTATGTGTGAGTGTGTGTGTGTATGTGTGTCTGTGTGTGAGTGAGTGGTTGTGTGACTGTGTGTGTGTCTGTGTGTGAGTGTATGTGTGTATGTGAGTGTGTGTGTGTCTGTGTGTGTGCGTATGTGTATGTGAGTGTGTGTGTGTCTGTGTGTGAGCATTTGTGTGTGTATGTGTGTCTGTGTGTGAGTGTTTATGTGTGTGTGAGTGTGTGTGTGTCTGTGTGTGAGTGTATGTGTGTATGTGAGTGAGTGTGTGTGTCTGTGTGTGTGAGTATGTGTGTGTGTGAGTGTGTGTGTGTCTGTGTGTGAGTGTTTATGTGTGTGTGAGTGTGTGTGTGTGTCTGTGTGTGAGTGTTTGTGTGTGTATGTGTGTCTGTGTGTGAGTGTTTGTTTGTGTGTGTATGTGTGTCTGTGTGTGAGTGTTTTTGTGTGAGTGTGTGTGTGTATGTGTGTCTGTGTGTGAGTGTTTATGTGTGAGTGTGTGTGTGTGTATGTGAGTGAGTGTGTGTGTCTGTGTGTGAGTGTTTGTGTGTGTATGTGTGTCTGTGTGTGAGTGTTTATGTGTGAGTGTGTGTGTGTATGTGAGTGAGTGTGTGTGCCTGTGTGTGAGTGTTTGAGTGTGTATGTGTGTCTGTGTGTGAGTGTTTATGTGTGAGTGTGTGTGTGTATGTGAGTGAGTGTGTGTGTCTGTGTGTGAGTGTTTGTGTGTGTATGTGTGTCTGTGTGTGAGTGTTTATGTGTGTGTGAGTGTTTGTGTGTGTGTGTCTGTGTGTGAGTGTTTGTGTGTGTATGTGTGTCTGTGTGTGAGTGTTTATGTGTGTGTGAGTGTGTGTGTGTCTGTGTGTGAGTGTATGTGTGTATGTGAGTGAGTGTGTGTGTCTGTGTGTGTGCGTATGTGTGTGTGTGAGTGTGTGTGTGTATGTGTGTGAGAGATTGTGTGTGTATGTGTGTCTGTGTGTGAGTGTTTATGTGTTTGTGTGTGAGTGTATGTGTGTCTGTGTGTGAGTGTTTATGTGTGTGTGAGTGTGTGTGTGTCTGTGTGTGAGTGTGTGTGTGTGTGTCTGTGTGTGTGTGTGTTTGTGTGTGTATGTGTGTCTGTGTGAGTGTTTATGTGTGAGTGTGTGAGTGTGTGTGTGAGTGTGTGTGTATGTGTGCCTGTCTGTGTGTGTGTATGTGTGAGTGTGTGTGTGTATGTGTGTCTGTGTGTGAGTGAGTGGTTGTGTGACTGTGTGTGTGTCTGTGTGTGAGTGTATGTGTGTATGTGAGTGTGTGTGTGTCTGTGTGTGTGCGTATGTGTATGTGAGTGTGTGTGTGTCTGTGTGTGAGCATTTGTGTGTGTATGTGTGTCTGTGTGTGAGTGTTTATGTGTGTGTGAGTGTGTGTGTGTCTGTGTGTGTGTCTGTGTGTGAGTGTATGTGTGTATGTGAGTGAGTGTGTGTGTCTGTGTGTGTGAGTATGTGTGTGTGTGAGTGTGTGTGTGTCTGTGTGTGAGTGTTTATGTGTGTGTGAGTGTGTGTGTGTGTCTGTGTGTGAGTGTTTGTGTGTGTATGTGTGTCTGTGTGTGAGTGTTTATGTGTGAGTGTGTGTGTGTGTATGTGTGTCTGTGTGTGAGTGTTTCTGTGTGTATGTGTGTCTGTGTGTGAGTATGTGTGAGTGTGTGTGTGTATGTGAGTGAGTGTGTGTGTGTCTGTGTGTGAGTGTTTGTGTGTGTATGTGTGTCTGTGTGTGAGTGTTTATGTGTGTGTGTATGTGTGTGAGTGTTTGTGTGTGTATGTGTGTCTGTGTGTGAGTGTTTATGTGTTTGTGTGTGAGTGTGTGTGTGTATGTGTGTGTGAGTGTGTGTGTGTCTGTGTGTGAGTGTTTGTGTGTGTATGTGTGTCTGTGTGTGAGTGTTTATGTGTGTGTGAGTGTGTCTGTGTGTGAGTGTGTGTGTGTGTGTCTGTGTGTGTGTGTTTGTGTGTGTATGTGTGTCTGTGTGTGAGTGTTTATGTGTGAGTGTGTGTGTGTGTATGTGAGTGAGTGTGTGTGTCTGTGTGTGAGTGTTTGTGTGTGTATGTGTGTCTGTGTGTGAGTGTTTATGTGTGTGTGAGTGTTTGTGTGTGTGTGTCTGTGTGTGAGTGTTTATGTGTGTATGTGTGTCTGTGTGTGAGTGTTTATGTGTGTGTGAGTATTTGTGTGTGAGTGTGTGTGTGTATGTGTGTGTGAGTGTGTGTGTGTCTGTGTGTGAGTGTATGTGTGTATGTGAGTGAGTGTGTGTGTCTGTGTGTGTGCGTATGTGTTTGTGTGTGTATGTGTGTCTGTGTGTGAGTGTTTATGTGTTTGTGTGTGAGTGTGTGTGTGTATGTGTGTGTGTGAGAGTGTGTGTGTCTGTGTGTGAGTGTTTGTGTGTGTATGTGTGTCTGTGTGTGAGTGTTTATGTGTGTGTGAGTGTGTGTGTGTCTGTGTGTGAGTGTGTGTGTGTGTGTGTGTCTGTGTGTGTGTGTTTGTGTGTGTATGTGTGTCTGTGTGTGAGTGTTTATGTGTGAGTGTGTGTGTGTGTATGTGAGTGAGTGTGTGTGTCTGTGTGTGAGTGTTTGTGTGTGTATGTGTGTCTGTGTGTGAGTGTTTATGTGTGTGTGAGTGTTTGTGTGTGTGTGTCTGTGTGTGAGTGTTTATGTGTGTATGTGTGTCTGTGTGTGAGTGTTTATGTGTGTGTGAGTATTTGTGTGTGAGTGTGTGTGTGTATGTGTGTGTGAGTGTGTGTGTCTGTGTGTGAGTGTATGTGTGTATGTGAGTGAGTGTGTGTGTCTGTGTGTGTGCGTATGTGTGTGTGTGAGTGTGTGTGTCTGTGTGTGAGTGTTTATGTGTGTGTGAGTGTGTGTGTGTCTGTGTGTGAGTGTTTGTGTGTGTATGTGTGTCTGTGTGTGAGTGTTTATGTGTGTGTGAGTGTGTGTGTGTCTGTGTGTGTGTTTGTGTGTGTATGTGTGTCTGTGTGTGTGTTTATGTGTGTGTGAGTGTGTGTGTGTCTGTGTGTGAGTGTTTGTGTGTGTATGTGTGTCTGTGTGTGAGTGTTTATGTGTGTGTGAGTGTGTGTGTGTCTGTGTGTGTGTTTGTGTGTGTGTGTGTGTCTGTGTGTGTGTGTTTGTGTGTGTATGTGTGTCTGTGTGTGAGTGTGTGTGTGTGTATGTGAGTGAGTGTGTGTGTCTGTGTGTGAGTGTTTGTGTGTGTATGTGTGTCTGTGTGTGAGTGTTTATGTGTGAGTGTGTGTGTGTATGTGTGTCTGTGTGTGAGTGTTTCTGTGTGTATGTGTGTCTGTGTGTGAGTATGTGTGAGTGTGTGTGAGTATGTGAGTGAGTGTGTGTGTCTGTGTGTGAGTGTTTGTGTGTGTATGTGTGTCTGTGTGTGAGTGTTTGTGTGTGTATGTGTGTCTGTGTGTGAGTGTTTATATGTTTGTGTGTGAGTGTATGTGTGTCTGTGAGTGAGTGTTTATGTGTGTGTGAGTGTGTGTGTGTCTGTGTGTGAGTGTGTGTGTGTGTGTCTGTGTGTGTGTGTTTGTGTATGTATGTGTGTCTGTGTGAGTGTTTATGTGTGTGTGTGTGTGTATGTGAGTGAGTGTGTGTGTCTGTGTGTGAGTGTTTGTTTGTGTGTGTATGTGTGTCTGTGTGTGAGTGTTTTTGTGTGAGTGTGTGTGTGTATGTGTGTCTGTGTGTGTGTTTCTGTGTGTATGTGTGTCTGTGTGTGAGTATGTGTGAGTGTGTGTGTGTATGTGAGTGAGTGTGTGTGACTGTGTGTGAGTGTTTGTGTGTGTATGTGTGTCTATGTGTGAGTGTTTATGTGTGTGTGTGTCTGTGTGTGAGTGTGTGTGTGTATGTGTGTGTGAGTGTGTGTGTGTCTGTGTGTGAGTGTATGTGTGTATGTGAGTGAGTGAGTGTGTGTGTCTGTGTGTGTGCGTATGTGTGTGTGTGAGTGTGTGTGTCTGTGTGTGAGTGTTTATGTGTGTGTGAGTGTGTGTGTGTCTGTGTGTGAGTGTTTGTGTGTGTATGTGTGTCTGTGAGTGTTTATGTGTGTGTGAGTGTGTGTGTGTCTGTGTGTGTGTTTGTGTGTGTGTGTGTGTCTGTGTGTGTGTGTTTGTGTGTGTATGTGTGTCTGTGTGTGAGTGTGTGTGTATGTGAGTGAGTGTGTGTGTCTGTGTGTGAGTGTTTGTGTGTGTATGTGTGTCTGTGTGTGAGTGTTTATGTGTGAGTGTGTGTGTGTATGTGTGTCTGTGTGTGAGTGTTTCTGTGTGTATGTGTGTCTGTGTGTGAGTATGTGTGAGTGTGTCTGTGTGTATGTGAGTGAGTGTGTGTGTCTGTGTGTGAGCATTTGTGTGTGTATGTGTGTCTGTGTGTGAGTGTTTATGTGTGTGTGAGTGTGTGTGTGTCTGTGTGTGAGTGTATGTGTGTATGTGAGTGAGTGTGTGTGTCTGTGTGTGTGCGTATGTGTGTGTGTGTGAGTGTGTGTGTCTGTGTGTGAGTGTTTATGTGTGTGTGAGTGTGTGTGTGTCTGTGTGTGTGTTTGTGTGTGTATGTGTCTCTGTGTGTGAGTGTTTATGTGTGTGTGAGTGTGTGTGTGTCTGTGTGTGAGTGTTTGTGTGTGTATGTGTGTCTGTGTGTGAGTGTTTATGTGTGTGTGAGTGTGTGTGTGTCTGTGTGTGTGTTTGTGTGTGTGTGTGTCTGTGTGTGTGTGTTTGTGTGTGTATGTGTGTCTGTGTGTGAGTGTGTGTGTGTGTATGTGAGTGAGTGTGTGTGTCTGTGTGTGAGTGTTTGTGTGTGTATGTGTGTCTGTGTGTGAGTGTTTATGTGTGAGTGTGTGTGTGTATGTGTGTCTGTGTGTGAGTGTTTCTGTGTGTATGTGTGTCTGTGTGTGAGTATGTGTGAGTGTGTGTGTGTATGTGAGTGAGTGTGTGTGTCTGTGTGTGAGTGTTTGTGTGTGTATGTGTGTCTGTGTGTGAGTGTTTATGTGTGTGTGTATGTGTGTGAGTGTTTGTGTGTGTATGTGTGTCTGTGTGTGAGTGTTTATGTGTTTGTGTGTGAGTGTATGTGTGTCTGTGTGTGAGTGTTTATGTGTGTGTGAGTGTGTGTGTGTCTGTGTGTGAGTGTGTGTGTGTGTGTGTGTGTCTGTGTGTGTGTGTTTGTGTGTGTATGTGTGTCTGTGTGAGTGTTTATGTGTGAGTGTGTGTGTATGTGAGTGAGTGTGTCTGTGTGTGAGTGTTTGTTTGTGTGTGTATGTGTGTCTGTGTGTGAGTGTTTTTGTGTGAGTGTGTGTGTGTATGTGTGTCTGTGTGTGAGTGTTTCTGTGTGTATCTGTGTCTGTGTGTGAGTATGTGTGAGTGTGTGTGTGTATGTGAGTGAGTGTGTGTGTCTGTGTGTGAGTGTTTGTGTGTGTATGTGTGTCTATGTGTGAGTGTTTATGTGTGTGTGTGTCTGTGTGTGAGTGTGTGTGTGTATGTGTGTGTGAGTGTGTGTGTGTCTGTGTGTGAGTGTATGTGTGTATGTGAGTGAGTGTGTGTGTCTGTGTGTGTGCGTATGTGTGTGTGTGAGTGTGTGTGTCTGTGTGTGAGTGTTTATGTGTGTGTGAGTGTGTGTGTGTCTGTGTGTGAGTGTTTGTGTGTGTATGTGTGTCTGTGTGTGAGTGTTTATGTGTGTGTGAGTGTGTGTGTGTCTGTGTGTGTGTTTGTGTGTGTGTCTGTGTGTGTGTGTTTGTGTGTGTATGTGTGTCTGTGTGTGAGTGTGTGTGTATGTGAGTGAGTGTGTGTGTCTGTGTGTGAGTGTTTGTGTGTGTATGTGTGTCTGTGTGTGAGTGTTTATGTGTGAGTGTGTGTGTGTATGTGTGTCTGTGTGTGAGTGTTTCTGTGTGTATGTGTGTCTGTGTGTGAGTATGTGTGAGTGTGTGTGTATGTGAGTGAGTGTGTGTGTCTGTGTGTGAGTGTTTGTGTGTGTATGTGTGTCTGTGTGTGAGTGTTTATGTGTGTGTGAGTGTTTGTGTGTGTGTGTCTGTGTGTGAGTGTTTGTGTGTGTATGTGTGTCTGTGTGTGAGTGTTTATGTGTGTGTGAGTATTTGTGTGTGAGTGTGTGTGTGTGTATGTGTGTGTGTCTGTGTGTGAGTGTATGTGTGTATGTGAGTGAGTGTGTGTGTCTGTGTGTGTGCGTATGTGTGTGTGTGAGTGTGTGTGTCTGTGTGTGAGTGTTTATGTGTGTGTGAGTGTGTGAGTGTGTGTGTGTCTGTGTGTGAGTGTTTGTGTGTGTATGTGTGTGAGTGTTTATGTGTGTGTGAGTGTGTGTGTGTGTGTGTCTGTGTGTGTGTGTTTGTGTGTGTATGTGTGTCTGTGTGTGAGTGTGTGTGTATGTGAGTGAGTGTGTGTGTCTGTGTGTGAGTGTTTGTGTGTGTATGTGTGTCTGTGTGTGAGTGTTTATGTGTGAGTGTGTGTCTGTGTATGTGAGTGAGTGTGTGTGTCTGTGTGTGAGTGTTTGTGTGTGTATGTGTGTCTGTGTGTGAGTGTTTATGTGTGTGTGAGTGTTTGTGTGTGTGTGTCTGTGTGTGAGTGTTTATGTGTGTATGTGTGTCTGTGTGTGAGTGTTTATGTGTGTGTGAGTATTTGTGTGTGAGTGTGTGTGTGTATGTGTGTGTGAGTGTGTGTGTGTCTGTGTGTGAGTGTTTATGTGTGAGTGTGTGTGTGTATGTGTGTCTGTGTGTGAGTGTTTCTGTGTGTATGTGTGTCTGTGTGTGAGTATGTGTGAGTGTGTGTGTGTATGTGAGTGAGTGTGTGTGTCTGTGTGTGAGCATTTGTGTGTGTATGTGTGTCTGTGTGTGAGTGTTTATGTGTGTGTGAGTGTGTGTGTGTCTGTGTGTGAGTGTATGTGTGTATGTGAGTGAGTGTGTGTGTCTGTGTGTGTGCGTATGTGTGTGTGTGAGTGTGTGTGTCTGTGTGTGAGTGTTTATGTGTGTGTGAGTGTGTGTGTGTCTGTGTGTGAGTGTTTGTGTGTGTATGTGTGTCTGTGTGTGAGTGTTTATGTGTGTGTGAGTGTGTGTGTGTCTGTGTGTGTGTTTGTGTGTGTATGTGTGTCTGTGTGTGAGTGTTTATGTGTGTGTGAGTGTGTGTGTGTCTGTGTGTGAGTGTTTGTGTGTGTATGTGTGTCTGTGTGTGAGTGTTTATGTGTGTGTGAGTGTGTGTGTGTCTGTGTGTGTGTTTGTGTGTGTGTGTGTCTGTGTGTGTGTGTTTGTGTGTGTATGTGTGTCTGTGTGTGAGTGTGTGTGTGTGTATGTGAGTGAGTGTGTGTGTCTGTGTGTGAGTGTTTGTGTGTGTATGTGTGTCTGTGTGTGAGTGTTTATGTGTGAGTGTGTGTGTGTATGTGTGTCTGTGTGTGAGTGTTTGTGTGTGTATGTGTGTCTGTGTGTGAGTGTTTATGTGTGTGTGTATGTGTGTGAGTGTTTGTGTGTGTATGTGTGTCTGTGTGTGAGTGTTTATGTGTTTGTGTGTTTGTGTATGTGTGTCTGTGTGTGAGTGTTTATGTGTGTGTGAGTGTGTGTGTCTGTGTGTGAGTGTGTGTGTGTGTGTGTCTGTGTGTGTGTGTTTGTGTGTGTATGTGTGTCTGTGTGAGTGTTTATGTGTGAGTGTGTGTGTGTATGTGAGTGAGTGTGTCTGTGTGTGAGTGTTTGTTTGTGTGTGTATGTGTGTCTGTGTGTGAGTGTTTTTGTGTGAGTGTGTGTGTGTATGTGTGTCTGTGTGTGAGTGTTTCTGTGTGTATCTGTGTCTGTGTGTGAGTATGTGTGAGTGTGTGTGTGTATGTGAGTGAGTGTGTGTGTCTGTGTGTGAGTGTTTGTGTGTGTATGTGTGTCTATGTGTGAGTGTTTATGTGTGTGTGTGTCTGTGTGTGAGTGTGTGTGTTTATGTGTGTGTGAGTGTGTGTGTGTCTGTGTGTGAGTGTATGTGTGTATGTGAGTGAGTGTGTGTGTCTGTGTGTGTGCGTATGTGTGTGTGTGAGTGTGTGTGTCTGTGTGTGAGTGTTTATGTGTGGGTGAGTGTGTGTGTGTCTGTGTGTGAGTGTTTGTGTGTGTATGTGTGTCTGTGTGTGAGTGTTTATGTGTGTGTGAGTGTGTGTGTGTCTGTGTGTGTGTTTGTGTGTGTGTCTGTGTGTGTGTGTTTGTGTGTGTATGTGTGTCTGTGTGTGAGTGTGTGTGTATGTGAGTGAGTGTGTGTGTCTGTGTGTGAGTGTTTGTGTGTGTATGTGTGTCTGTGTGTGAGTGTTTATGTGTGTATGTGTGTCTGTGTGTGAGTGTTTATGTGTGTGTGAGTATTTGTGTGTGAGTGTGTGTGTGTATGTGTGTGTGAGTGTGTGTGTGTCTGTGTGTGAGTGTATGGGTGTATGTGAGTGAGTGTGTGTGTCTGTGTGTGAGTGTTTATGTGTGTGTGAGTGTGTGTGTGTCTGTGTGTGAGTGTTTGTGTGTGTATGTGTGTCTGTGTGTGAGTGTTTATGTGTGTGTGAGTGTGTGTGTGTCTGTGTGTGTGTTTGTGTGTGTATGTGTGTCTGTGTGTGAGTGTTTATGTGTGTGTGAGTGTGTGTGTGTCTGTGTGTGAGTGTTTGTGTGTGTATGTGTGTCTGTGTGTGAGTGTTTATGTGTGTGTGAGTGTGTGTGTGTCTGTGTGTGTGTTTGTGTGTGTGTGTGTCTGTGTGTGTGTGTTTGTGTGTGTATGTGTGTCTGTGTGTGAGTGTGTGTGTGTATGTGAGTGAGTGTGTGTGTCTGTGTGTGAGTGTTTGTGTGTGTATGTGTGTCTGTGTGTGAGTGTTTATGTGTGAGTGTGTGTGTGTATGTGTGTCTGTGTGTGAGTGTTTCTGTGTGTATGTGTGTCTGTGTGTGAGTATGTGTGAGTGTGTGTGTATGTGAGTGTGTGTGTCTGTGTGTGAGTGTTTGTGTGTGTATGTGTGTCTGTGTGTGAGTGTTTGTGTGTGTATGTGTGTCTGTGTGTGCGTGTTTTTGTGTGAGTGTGTGTGTGTATGTGTGTCTGTGTGTGAGTGTTTCTGTGTGTATCTGTGTCTGTGTGTGAGTGTGTGTGTGTATGTGAGTGAGTGTGTGTGTCTGTGTGTGAGTGTTTGTGTGTGTATGTGTGTCTATGTTTGAGTGTTTATGTGTGTGTGTGTCTGTGTGTGAGTGTGTGTGTATATGTGTGTGTGAGTGTGTGTGTGTCTGTGTGTGAGTGTATGTGTGTATGTGAGTGAGTGTGTGTGTCTGTGTGTGTGCGTATGTGTGTGTGTGAGTGTGTGTGTCTGTGTGTGAGTGTTTATGTGTGGGTGAGTGTGTGTGTGTCTGTGTGTGAGTGTTTGTGTGTGTACGTGTGTCTGTGTGTGAGTGTTTATGTGTGTGTGAGTGTGTGTGTGTCTGTGTGTGTGTTTGTGTGTGTGTCTGTGTGTGTGTGTTTGTGTGTGTATGTGTGTCTGTGTGTGAGTGTGTGTGTATGTGAGTGAGTGTGTGTGTCTGTGTGTGAGTGTTTGTGTGTGTATGTGTGTCTGTGTGTGAGTGTTTATGTGTGTATGTGTGTCTGTGTGTGAGTGTTTATGTGTGTGTGAGTATTTGTGTGTGAGTGTGTGTGTGTATGTGTGTGTCTGTGTGTGAGTGTATGTGTGTATGTGAGTGAGTGTGTGTGTCTGTGTGTGTGCGTATGTGTGTGTGTGAGTGTGTGTGTCTGTGTGTGAGTGTTTATGTGTGTGTGAGTGTGTGTGTGTCTGTGTGTGAGTGTTTGTGTGTGTATGTGTGTCTGTGTGTGAGTGTTTATGTGTGTGTGAGTGTGTGTGTGTCTGTGTGTGTGTTTGTGTGTGTATGTGTGTCTGTGTGTGAGTGTTTATGTGTGTGTGAGTGTGTGTGTGTCTGTGTGTGAGTGTTTGTGTGTGTATGTGTGTCTGTGTGTGAGTGTTTATGTGTGTGTGAGTGTGTGTGTGTCTGTGTGTGTGTTTGTGTGTGTGTGTGTCTGTGTGTGTGTGTTTGTGTGTGTATGTGTGTCTGTGTGTGAGTGTGTGTGTGTGTATGTGAGTGAGTGTGTGTGTCTGTGTGTGAGTGTTTGTGTGTGTATGTGTGTCTGTGTGTGAGTGTTTATGTGTGAGTGTGTGTGTGTATGTGTGTCTGTGTGTGAGTGTTTCTGTGTGTATGTGTGTCTGTGTGTGAGTATGTGTGAGTGTGTGTGTGTATGTGAGTGAGTGTGTGTGTCTGTGTGTGAGTGTTTGTGTGTGTATGTGTGTCTGTGTGTGAGTGTTTGTGTGTGTATGTGTGTCTGTGTGTGAGTGTTTATATGTTTGTGTGTGAGTGTATGTGTGTCTGTGTGTGAGTGTTTATGTGTGTGTGAGTGTGTGTGTGTCTGTGTGTGAGTGTGTGTGTGTGTGTCTGTGTGTGTGTGTTTGTGTGTGTATGTGTGTCTGTGTGAGTGTTTATGTGTGAGTGTGTGTGTGTATGTGAGTGAGTGTGTGTGTCTGTGTGTGAGTGTTTGTTTGTGTGTGTATGTGTGTCTGTGTGTGAGTGTTTTTGTGTGAGTGTGTGTGTATATGTGTGTCTGTGTGTGAGTGTTTCTGTGTGTATGTGTGTCTGTGTGTGAGTATGTGTGAGTGTGTGTGTGTATGTGAGTGAGTGTGTGTGTCTGTGTGTGAGTGTTTGTGTGTGTATGTGTGTCTATGTGTGAGTGTTTATGTGTGTGTGTGTCTGTGTGTGAGTGTGTGTGTGTATGTGTGTGTGAGTGTGTGTGTGTCTGTGTGTGAGTGTATGTGTGTATGTGAGTGAGTGAGTGTGTGTGTCTGTGTGTGTGCGTATGTGTGTGTGTGAGTGTGTGTGTCTGTGTGTGAGTGTTTATGTGTGTGTGAGTGTGTGTGTGTCTGTGTGTGAGTGTTTGTGTGTGTATGTGTGTCTGTGAGTGTTTATGTGTGTGTGAGTGTGTGTGTGTCTGTGTGTGTGTTTGTGTGTGTGTGTGTCTGTGTGTGTGTGTTTGTGTGTGTATGTGTGTCTGTGTGTGAGTGTGTGTGTATGTGAGTGAGTGTGTGTGTCTGTGTGTGAGTGTTTGTGTGTGTATGTGTGTCTGTGTGTGAGTGTTTATGTGTGAGTGTGTGTGTGTATGTGTGTCTGTGTGTGAGTGTTTCTGTGTGTATGTGTGTCTGTGTGTGAGTATGTGTGAGTGTGTCTGTGTGTATGTGAGTGAGTGTGTGTGTCTGTGTGTGAGCATTTGTGTGTGTATGTGTGTCTGTGTGTGAGTGTTTATGTGTGTGTGTATGTGTGTGAGTGTTTGTGTGTGTATGTGTGTCTGTGTGTGAGTGTTTATGTGTTTGTGTGTGAGTGTATGTGTGTCTGTGTGTGAGTGTTTATGTGTGTGTGAGTGTGTGTGTGTCTGTGTGTGAGTGTGTGTGTGTGTGTGTGTCTGTGTGTGTGTGTTTGTGTGTGTATGTGTGTCTGTGTGAGTGTTTATGTGTGAGTGTGTGTGTGTATGTGAGTGAGTGTGTCTGTGTGTGAGTGTTTGTTTGTGTGTGTATGTGTGTCTGTGTGTGAGTGTTTTTGTGTGAGTGTGTGTGTGTATGTGTGTCTGTGTGTGAGTGTTTCTGTGTGTATCTGTGTCTGTGTGTGAGTATGTGTGAGTGTGTGTGTGTATGTGAGTGAGTGTGTGTGTCTGTGTGTGAGTGTTTGTGTGTGTATGTGTGTCTATGTGTGAGTGTTTATGTGTGTGTGTGTCTGTGTGTGAGTGTGTGTGTATGTGTGTGTGAGTGTGTGTGTGTCTGTGTGTGAGTGTTTATGTGTGGGTGAGTGTGTGTGTGTCTGTGTGTGAGTGTTTGTGTGTGTATGTGTGTCTGTGTGTGAGTGTTTATGTGTGTGTGAGTGTGTGTGTGTCTGTGTGTGTGTTTGTGTGTGTGTCTGTGTGTGTGTGTTTGTGTATGTGTGTCTGTGTGTGAGTGTGTGTGTATGTGAGTGAGTGTGTGTGTCTGTGTGTGAGTGTTTGTGTGTGTCTGTGTGTGAGTGTTTATGTGTGTGTGTATGTGTGTGAGTGTTTGTGTGTGTATGTGTGTCTGTGTGTGAGTGTTTATGTGTTTGTGTGTGAGTGTATGTGTGTCTGTGTGTGAGTGTTTATGTGTGTGTGAGTGTGTGTGTGTCTGTGTGTGAGTGTGTGTGTGTGTGTGTGTCTGTGTGTGTGTGTTTGTGTGTGTATGTGTGTCTGTGTGAGTGTTTATGTGTGAGTGTGTGTGTGTATGTGAGTGAGTGTGTCTGTGTGTGAGTGTTTGTTTGTGTGTGTATGTGTGTCTGTGTGTGAGTGTTTTTGTGTGAGTGTGTGTGTGTATGTGTGTCTGTGTGTGAGTGTTTCTGTGTGTATCTGTGTCTGTGTGTGAGTATGTGTGAGTCTGTGTGTGTATGTGAGTGAGTGTGTGTGTCTATGTGTGAGTGTTTATGTGTGTGTGTGTCTGTGTGTGAGTGTGTGTGTGTATGTGTGTGTGAGTGTGTGTGTGTCTGTGTGTGAGTGTATGTGTGTATGTGAGTGAGTGTGTGTGTCTGTGTGTGTGCGTATGTGTGTGTGTGAGTGTGTGTGTCTGTGTGTGAGTGTTTATGTGTGGGTGAGTGTGTGTGTGTCTGTGTGTGAGTGTTTGTGTGTGTATGTGTGTCTGTGTGTGAGTGTTTATGTGTGTGTGAGTGTGTGTGTGTCTGTGTGTGTGTTTGTGTGTGTGTCTGTGTGTGTGTGTTTGTGTGTGTATGTGTGTCTGTGTGTGAGTGTGTGTGTATGTGAGTGAGTGTGTGTGTCTGTGTGTGAGTGTTTGTGTGTGTATGTGTGTCTGTGTGTGAGTGTTTATGTGTGTATGTGTGTCTGTGTGTGTGTGTTTGTGTGTGTGTGTGTCTGTGTGTGTGTGTTTGTGTGTGTATGTGTGTCTGTGTGTGAGTGTGTGTGTGTGTATGTGAGTGAGTGTGTGTGTCTGTGTGTGAGTGTTTGTGTGTGTATGTGTGTCTGTGTGTGAGTGTTTATGTGTGAGTGTGTGTGTGTATGTGTGTCTGTGTGTGAGTGTTTCTGTGTGTATGTGTGTCTGTGTGTGAGTATGTGTGAGTGTGTGTGTGTATGTGAGTGAGTGTGTGTGTCTGTGTGTGAGTGTTTGTGTGTGTATGTGTGTCTGTGTGTGAGTGTTTATGTGTGTGTGTATGTGTGTGAGTGTTTGTGTGTGTATGTGTGTCTGTGTGTGAGTGTTTATGTGTTTGTGTGTGAGTGTATGTGTGTCTGTGTGTGAGTGTTTATGTGTGTGTCTGTGTGTGTGTGTTTGTGTATGTGTGTCTGTGTGTGAGTGTGTGTGTATGTGAGTGAGTGTGTGTGTCTGTGTGTGAGTGTTTGTGTGTGTCTGTGTGTGAGTGTTTATGTGTGTGTGTATGTGTGTGAGTGTTTGTGTGTGTATGTGTGTCTGTGTGTGAGTGTTTATGTGTTTGTGTGTGAGTGTATGTGTGTCTGTGTGTGAGTGTTTATGTGTGTGTGAGTGTGTGTGTGTCTGTGTGTGAGTGTGTGTGTGTGTGTGTGTCTGTGTGTGTGTGTTTGTGTGTGTATGTGTGTCTGTGTGAGTGTTTATGTGTGAGTGTGTGTGTGTATGTGAGTGAGTGTGTCTGTGTGTGAGTGTTTGTTTGTGTGTGTATGTGTGTCTGTGTGTGAGTGTTTTTGTGTGAGTGTGTGTGTGTATGTGTGTCTGTGTGTGAGTGTTTCTGTGTGTATCTGTGTCTGTGTGTGAGTATGTGTGAGTCTGTGTGTGTATGTGAGTGAGTGTGTGTGTCTATGTGTGAGTGTTTATGTGTGTGTGTGTCTGTGTGTGAGTGTGTGTGTGTATGTGTGTGTGAGTGTGTGTGTGTCTGTGTGTGAGTGTATGTGTGTATGTGAGTGAGTGTGTGTGTCTGTGTGTGTGCGTATGTGTGTGTGTGAGTGTGTGTGTCTGTGTGTGAGTGTTTATGTGTGGGTGAGTGTGTGTGTGTCTGTGTGTGAGTGTTTGTGTGTGTATGTGTGTCTGTGTGTGAGTGTTTATGTGTGTGTGAGTGTGTGTGTGTCTGTGTGTGTGTTTGTGTGTGTGTCTGTGTGTGTGTGTTTGTGTGTGTATGTGTGTCTGTGTGTGAGTGTGTGTGTATGTGAGTGAGTGTGTGTGTCTGTGTGTGAGTGTTTGTGTGTGTATGTGTGTCTGTGTGTGAGTGTTTATGTGTGTATGTGTGTCTGTGTGTGTGTGTTTGTGTGTGTGTGTGTCTGTGTGTGTGTGTTTGTGTGTGTATGTGTGTCTGTGTGTGAGTGTGTGTGTGTGTATGTGAGTGAGTGTGTGTGTCTGTGTGTGAGTGTTTGTGTGTGTATGTGTGTCTGTGTGTGAGTGTTTATGTGTGAGTGTGTGTGTGTATGTGTGTCTGTGTGTGAGTGTTTCTGTGTGTATGTGTGTCTGTGTGTGAGTATGTGTGAGTGTGTGTGTGTATGTGAGTGAGTGTGTGTGTCTGTGTGTGAGTGTTTGTGTGTGTATGTGTGTCTGTGTGTGAGTGTTTATGTGTGTGTGTATGTGTGTGAGTGTTTGTGTGTGTATGTGTGTCTGTGTGTGAGTGTTTATGTGTTTGTGTGTGAGTGTATGTGTGTCTGTGTGTGAGTGTTTATGTGTGTGTGAGTGTGTGTGTGTCTGTGTGTGAGTGTGTGTGTGTGTGTGTGTCTGTGTGTGTGTGTTTGTGTGTGTATGTGTGTCTGTGTGAGTGTTTATGTGTGAGTGTGTGTGTGTATGTGAGTGAGTGTGTCTGTGTGTGAGTGTTTGTTTGTGTGTGTATGTGTGTCTGTGTGTGAGTGTTTTTGTGTGAGAGTGTGTGTGTATGTGTGTCTGTGTGTGAGTGTTTCTGTGTGTATCTGTGTCTGTGTGTGAGTATGTGTGAGTGTGTGTGTGTATGTGAGTGAGTGTGTGTGTCTGTGTGTGAGTGTTTGTGTGTGTATGTGTGTCTATGTGTGAGTGTTTATGTGTGTGTGTGTCTGTGTGTGAGTGTGTGTGTGTATGTGTGTGTGAGTGTGTGTGTGTCTGTGTGTGAGTGTATGTGTGTATGTGAGTGAGTGTGTGTGTGTCTGTGTGTGTGCGTATGTGTGTGTGTGAGTGTGTGTGTCTGTGTGTGAGTGTTTATGTGTGGGTGAGTGTGTGTGTGTCTGTGTGTGAGTGTTTGTGTGTGTATGTGTGTCTGTGTGTGAGTGTTTATGTGTGTGTGAGTGTATGTGTGTCTGTGTGTGAGTATGTGTGAGTGTGTGTGTGTATGTGAGTGAGTGTGTGTGTCTGTGTGTGAGTGTTTGTGTGTGTATGTGTGTCTATGTGTGAGTGTTTATGTGTGTGTGTGTCTGTGTGTGAGTGTGTGTGTGTATGTGTGTGTGAGTGTGTGTGTGTCTGTGTGTGAGTGTATGTGTGTATGTGAGTGAGTGTGTGTGTGTCTGTGTGTGTGCGTATGTGTGTGTGTGAGTGTGTGTGTCTGTGTGTGAGTGTTTATGTGTGGGTGAGTGTGTGTGTGTCTGTGTGTGAGTGTTTGTGTGTGTATGTGTGTCTGTGTGTGAGTGTTTATGTGTGTGTGAGTGTATGTGTGTCTGTGTGTGAGTATGTGTGAGTGTGTGTGTGTATGTGAGTGAGTGTGTGTGTCTGTGTGTGAGTGTTTGTCTGTGTATGTGTGTCTGTGTGTGAGTGTTTATGTGTGTGTGTATGTGTGTGAGTGTTTGTGTGTGTATGTGTGTCTGTGTGTGAGTGTTTATGTGTTTGTGTGTGAGTGTATGTGTGTCTGTGTGTGAGTGTTTATGTGTGTGTGAGTGTGTGTGTGTCTGTGTGTGAGTGTGTGTGTGTGTGTCTGTGTGTGTGTGTTTGTGTGTGTATGTGTGTCTGTGTGAGTGTTTATGTGTGAGTGTGTGAGTGTATGTGTGTCTGTGTGTGAGTGTTTATGTGTGTGTGAGTGTGTGTGTGTCTGTGTGTGAGTGTGTGTGTGTGTGTCTGTGTGTGTGTGTTTCTGTATGTGTGTCTGTGTGTGAGTGTTTATGTGTGTGTGAGTGTGTGTGTGTCTGTGTGTGTGTTTGTGTGTGTGTGTGTCTGTGTGTGTGTGTTTGTGTGTGTATGTGTGTCTGTGTGTGAGTGTGTGTGTGTGTATGTGAGTGAGTGTGTGTGTCTGTGTGTGAGTGTTTGTGTGTGTATGTGTGTCTGTGTGTGAGTGTTTATGTGTGAGTGTGTGTGTGTATGTGTGTCTGTGTGTGAGTGTGTGTGTATGTGAGTGAGTGTGTGTGTCTGTGTGTGAGTGTTTGTGTGAGTATGTGTGTCTGTGTGTGAGTGTTTATGTGTGAGAGTGTGTGTGTGTATGTGAGTGAGTGTGTGAGTCTGTGTGTGAGTGTTTGTGTGTGTATGTGTGTCTGTGTGTGAGTGTTTATGTGTGTGTGAGTGTTTGTGTGTGTGTGTCTGTGTGTGAGTGTTTATGTGTGTATGTGTGTCTGTGTGTGAGTGTTTATGTGTGTGTGAGTATTTGTGTGTGAGTGTGTGTGTGTGTGTATGTGTGTGTGAGTGTGTGTGTGTCTTTGTGTGAGTGTTTATGTGTGAGTGTGTGTGTGTATGTGTGTCTGTGTGTGAGTGTTTCTGTGTGTATGTGTGTCTGTGTGTGAGTATGTGTGAGTGTGTGTGTGTATGTGAGTGAGTGTGTGTGTCTGTGTGTGAGCATTTGTGTGTGTATGTGTGTCTGTGTGTGAGTGTTTATGTGTGTGTGAGTGTGTGTGTGTCTGTGTGTGAGTGTATGTGTGTATGTGAGTGAGTGTGTGTGTCTGTGTGTGTGCGTATGTGTGTGTGTGAGTGTGTGTGTCTGTGTGTGAGTGTTTATGTGTGTGTGAGTGTGTGTGTGTCTGTGTGTGAGTGTTTGTGTGTGTATGTGTGTCTGTGTGTGAGTGTTTATGTGTGTGTGAGTGTGTGTGTGTCTGTGTATGTGTTTGTGTGTGTATGTGTGTCTGTGTGTGAGTGTTTATGTGTGTGTGAGTGTGTGTGTGTCTGTGTGTGAGTGTTTGTGTGTGTATGTGTGTCTGTGTGTGAGTGTTTATGTGTGTGTGAGTGTGTGTGTGTGTGTCTGTGTGTGTGTTTGTGTGTGTGTGTGTCTGTGTGTGTGTGTTTGTGTGTGTATGTGTGTCTGTGTGTGAGTGTGTGTGTGTGTATGTGAGTGAGTGTGTGTGTCTGTGTGTGAGTGTTTGTGTGTGTATGTGTGTCTATGTGTGAGTGTTTATGTGTGTGTGTGTTTGTGTGTGAGTGTGTGTGTGTATGTGTGTGTGAGTGTGTGTGTGTCTGTGTGTGAGTGTATGTGTGTATGTGAGTGAGTGTGTGTGTCTGTGTGTGTGCGTATGTGTGTGTGTGAGTGTGTGTGTCTGTGTGTGAGTGTTTATGTGTGTGTGAGTGTGTGTGTGTCTGTGTGTGTGTGTTTGTGTGTGTATGTGTGTCTGTGTGAGTGTTTATGTGTGAGTGTGTGAGTGTATGTGTGTCTGTGTGTGAGTGTTTATGTGTGTGTGAGTGTGTGTGTGTCTGTGTGTGAGTGTGTGTGTGTGTGTCTGTGTGTGTGTGTTTGTGTGTGTATGTGTGTCTGTGTGTGAGTGTTTATGTGTGTGTGAGTGTGTGTGTGTCTGTGTGTGTGTTTGTGTGTGTGTGTGTCTGTGTGTGTGTGTTTGTGTGTGTATGTGTGTCTGTGTGTGAGTGTGTGTGTGTGTATGTGAGTGAGTGTGTGTGTCTGTGTGTGAGTGTTTGTGTGTGTATGTGTGTCTGTGTGTGAGTGTTTATGTGTGAGTGTGTGTGTGTATGTGTGTCTGTGTGTGAGTGTGTGTGTATGTGAGTGAGTGTGTGTGTCTGTGTGTGAGTGTTTGTGTGTGTATGTGTGTCTGTGTGTGAGTGTTTATGTGTGAGAGTGTGTGTGTGTATGTGAGTGAGTGTGTGTGTCTGTGTGTGAGTGTTTGTGTGTGTATGTGTGTCTGTGTGTGAGTGTTTATGTGTGTGTGAGTGTTTGTGTGTGTGTGTCTGTGTGTGAGTGTTTATGTGTGTATGTGCGTCTGTGTGTGAGTGTTTATGTGTGTGTGAGTATTTGTGTGTGAGTGTGTGTGTGTATGTGTGTGTGAGTGTGTGTGTGTCTTTGTGTGAGTGTTTATGTGTGAGTGTGTGTGTGTATGTGTGTCTGTGTGTGAGTGTTTCTGTGTGTATGTGTGTCTGTGTGTGAGTATGTGTGAGTGTGTGTGTGTATGTGAGTGAGTGTGTGTGTCTGTGTGTGAGCATTTGTGTGTGTATGTGTGTCTGTGTGTGAGTGTTTATGTGTGTGTGAGTGTGTGTGTGTCTGTGTGTGAGTGTATGTGTGTATGTGAGTGAGTGTGTGTGTCTGTGTGTGTGCGTATGTGTGTGTGTGAGTGTGTGTGTCTGTGTGTGAGTGTTTATGTGTGTGTGAGTGTGTGTGTGTCTGTGTGTGAGTGTTTGTGTGTGTATGTGTGTCTGTGTGTGAGTGTTTATGTGTGTGTGAGTGTGTGTGTGTCTGTGTATGTGTTTGTGTGTGTATGTGTGTCTGTGTGTGAGTGTTTATGTGTGTGTGAGTGTGTGTGTGTCTGTGTGTGAGTGTTTGTGTGTGTATGTGTGTCTGTGTGTGAGTGTTTATGTGTGTGTGAGTGTGTGTGTGTGTGTCTGTGTGTGTGTTTGTGTGTGTGTGTCTGTGTGTGTGTGTTTGTGTGTGTATGTGTGTCTGTGTGTGAGTGTGTGTGTGTATGTGAGTGAGTGTGTGTGTCTGTGTGTGAGTGTTTGTGTGTGTATGTGTGTCTGTGTGTGAGTGTTTATGTGTGAGTGTGTGTGTGTATGTGTGTCTGTGTGTGAGTGTTTCTGTGTGTATGTGTGTCTGTGTGTGAGTATGTGTGAGTGTGTGTGTGTATGTGAGTGAGTGTGTGTGTCTGTGTGTGAGTGTTTGTGTGTGTATGTGTGTCTGTGTGTGAGTGTTTATGTGTGTGTGTATGTGTGTGAGTGTTTGTGTGTGTATGTGTGTCTGTGTGTGAGTGTTTATGTGTGTGTGAGTGTGTGTGTGTCTGTGTGTGAGTGTGTGTGTGTGTGTGTGTGTCTGTGTGTGTGTGTTTGTGTGTGTATGTGTGTCTGTGTGAGTGTTTATGTGTGAGTGTGTGTGTATGTGAGTGAGTGTGTCTGTGTGTGAGTGTTTGTTTGTGTGTGTATGTGTGTCTGTGTGTGAGTGTTTTTGTGTGAGTGTGTGTGTGTATGTGTGTCTGTGTGTGAGTGTTTCTGTGTGTATCTGTGTCTGTGTGTGAGTATGTGTGAGTGTGTGTGTGTATGTGAGTGAGTGAGTGTGTGTGTCTGTGTGTGAGTGTTTGTGTGTGTATGTGTGTCTATGTGTGAGTGTTTATGTGTGTGTGTGTCTGTGTGTGAGTGTGTGTGTGTATGTGTGTGTGAGTGTGTGTGTGTCTGTGTGTGAGTGTATGTGTGTATGTGAGTGAGTGTGTGTGTCTGTGTGTGTGCGTATGTGTGTGTGTGAGTGTGTGTGTCTGTGTGTGAGTGTTTATGTGTGGGTGAGTGTGTGTGTGTCTGTGTGTGAGTGTTTGTGTGTGTATGTGTGTCTGTGTGTGAGTGTTTATGTGTGTGTGAGTGTGTGTGTGTCTGTGTGTGTGTTTGTGTGTGTGTCTGTGTGTGTGTGTTTGTGTGTGTATGTGTGTCTGTGTGTGAGTGTGTGTGTATGTGAGTGAGTGTGTGTGTCTGTGTGTGAGTGTTTGTGTGTGTATGTGTGTCTGTGTGTGAGTGTTTATGTGTGAGTGTGTGTGTGTATGTG
>NC_082728.1:62890609-62898109 GCF_030144855.1 Hypanus sabinus
TGTGTGAGTGTTTATGTGTTTGTGTGTGAGTGTGTGTGTGTATGTGTGTGTGTGAGTGTGTGTGTCTGTGTGTGAGTGTTTGTGTGTGTATGTGTGTCTGTGTGTGAGTGTTTATGTGTGTGTGAGTGTGTGTGTGTGTCTGTGTGTGAGTGTGTGTGTGTGTGTGTGTCTGTGTGTGTGTGTTTGTGTGTGTATGTGTGTCTGTGTGTGAGAGTTTATGTGTGAGTGTGTGTGTGTATGTGAGTGAGTGTGTGTGTCTGTGTGTGAGTGTTTGTGTGTGTATGTGTGTCTGTGTGTGAGTGTTTATGTGTGTGTGAGTGTTTGTGTGTGTGTGTCTGTGTGTGAGTGTTTATGTGTGTATGTGTGTCTGTGTGTGAGTGTTTATGTGTGTGTGAGTATTTGTGTGTGAGTGTGTGTGTGTGAGTGTGTGTGTGTCTGTGTGTGAGTGTATGTGTGTATGTGAGTGAGTGTGTGTGTCTGTGTGTGTGCGTATGTGTGTGTGTGAGTGTGTGTGTCAGTGTGTGAGTGTTTATGTGTGTGTGAGTGTGTGTGTGTCTGTGTGTGAGTGTTTGTGTGTGTATGTGTGTCTGTGTGTGAGTGTTTATGTGTGTGTGAGTGTGTGTGTGTCTGTGTGTGTGTTTGTGTGTGTATGTGTGTCTGTGTGTGAGTGTTTATGTGTGTGTGAGTGTGTGTGTGTCTGTGTGTGAGTGTTTGTGTGTGTATGTGTGTCTGTGTGTGAGTGTTTATGTGTGTGTGAGTGTGTGTGTGTCTGTGTGTGTGTTTTTTTTTGTGTGTGTGTGTGTCTGTGTGTGTGTGTTTGTGTGTGTATGTGTGTCTGTGTGTGAGTGTGTGTGTATGTGAGTGAGTGTGTGTGTCTGTGTGTGAGTGTTTGTGTGTGTATGTGTGTCTGTGTGTGAGTTTATGTGTGAGTGTGTGTGTGTATGTGTGTCTGTGTGTGAGTGTTTCTGTGTGTATGTGTGTCTGTGTGTGAGTATGTGTGAGTGTGTGTGTGTATGTGAGTGAGTGTGTGTGTCTGTGTGTGAGTGTTTGTGTGTGTATGTGTGTCTGTGTGTGAGTGTTTATGTGTGTGTGTATGTGTGTGAGTGTTTGTGTGTGTATGTGTGTCTGTGTGTGAGTGTTTATGTGTGTGTGAGTGTGTGTGTGTCTGTGTGTGAGTGTGTGTGTGTGTGTGTGTCTGTGTGTGTGTGTTTGTGTGTGTATGTGTGTCTGTGTGAGTGTTTATGTGTGAGTGTGTGTGTGTATGTGAGTGAGTGTGTCTGTGTGTGAGTGTTTGTTTGTGTGTGTATGTGTGTCTGTGTGTGAGTGTTTTTGTGTGAGTGTGTGTGTGTATGTGTGTCTGTGTGTGAGTGTTTCTGTGTGTATCTGTGTCTGTGTGTGAGTATGTGTGAGTGTGTGTGTGTATGTGAGTGAGTGTGTGTGTCTGTGTGTGAGTGTTTGTGTGTGTATGTGTGTCTATGTGTGAGTGTTTATGTGTGTGTGTGTGTGTGTCTGTGTGTGAGTGTGTGTGTGTATGTGTGTGTGAGTGTGTGTGTGTCTGTGTGTGAGTGTATGTGTGTATGTGAGTGAGTGTGTGTGTCTGTGTGTGTGCGTATGTGTGTGTGTGAGTGTGTGTGTCTGTGTGTGAGTGTTTATGTGTGGGTGAGTGTGTGTGTGTCTGTGTGTGAGTGTTTGTGTGTGTATGTGTGTCTGTGTGTGAGTGTTTATGTGTGTGTGAGTGTGTGTGTGTCTGTGTGTGGGTTTGTGTGTGTGTCTGTGTGTGTGTGTTTGTGTGTGTATGTGTGTCTGTGTGTGAGTGTGTGTGTATGTGAGTGAGTGTGTGTGTCTGTGTGTGAGTGTTTGTGTGTGTATGTGTGTCTGTGTGTGAGTGTTTATGTGTGAGTGTGTGTGTGTATGTGTGTCTGTGTGTGAGTGTTTCTGTGTGTATGTGTGTCTGTGTGTGAGTATGTGTGAGTGTGTGTGTGTATGTGAGTGAGTGTGTGTGTCTGTGTGTGAGTGTTTGTGTGTGTATGTGTGTCTGTGTGTGAGTGTTTATGTGTGTGTGAGTGTTTGTGTGTGTGTGTCTGTGTGTGAGTGTTTGTGTGTGTATGTGTGTCTGTGTGTGAGTGTTTATGTGTGTGTGAGTATTTGTGTGTGAGTGTGTGTGTGTGTATGTGTGTGTGTCTGTGTGTGAGTGTATGTGTGTATGTGAGTGAGTGTGTGTGTCTGTGTGTGTGCGTATGTGTGTGTGTGAGTGTGTGTGTCTGTGTGTGAGTGTTTATGTGTGTGTGAGTGTGTGAGTGTGTGTGTGTCTGTGTGTGAGTGTTTGTGAGTGTATGTGTGTGAGTGTTTATGTGTGTGTGAGTGTGTGTGTCTGTGTGTTTGTGTGTGTGTGTGTGTCTGTGTGTGTGTGTTTGTGTGTGTATGTGTGTCTGTGTGTGAGTGTGTGTGTATGTGAGTGAGTGTGTGTGTCTGTGTGTGAGTGTTTGTGTGTGTATGTGTGTCTGTGTGTGAGTGTTTATGTGTGAGTGTGTGTGTGTGTATGTGAGTGAGTGTGTGTGTCTGTGTGTGAGTGTTTGTGTGTGTATGTGTGTCTGTGTGTGAGTGTTTATGTGTGTGTGAGTGTTTGTGTGTGTGTGTCTGTGTGTGAGTGTTTATGTGTGTATGTGTGTCTGTGTGTGAGTGTTTATGTGTGTGTGAGTATTTGTGTGTGAGTGTGTGTGTGTATGTGTGTGTGAGTGTGTGTGTGTCTGTGTGTGAGTGTATGTGTGTATGTGAGTGAGTGTGTGTGTCTGTGTGTGTGCGTATGTGTTTGTGTGTGTATGTGTGTCTGTGTGTGAGTGTTTATGTGTTTGTGTGTGAGTGTGTGTGTGTATGTGTGTGTGTGAGTGTGTGTGTCTGTGTGTGAGTGTTTGTGTGTGTATGTGTGTCTGTGTGTGAGTGTTTATGTGTGTGTGAGTGTGTGTGTGTCTGTGTGTGAGTGTGTGTGTGTGTGTGTGTCTGTGTGTGTGTGTTTGTGTGTGTATGTGTGTCTGTGTGTGAGAGTTTATGTGTGAGTGTGTGTGTGTATGTGAGTGAGTGTGTGTGTCTGTGTGTGAGTGTTTGTGTGTGTATGTGTGTCTGTGTGTGAGTGTTTATGTGTGTGTGAGTGTTTGTGTGTGTGTGTCTGTGTGTGAGTGTTTATGTGTGTATGTGTGTCTGTGTGTGAGTGTTTATGTGTGTGTGAGTATTTGTGTGTGAGTGTGTGTGTGTATGTGTGTGTGAGTGTGTGTGTGTCTGTGTGTGAGTGTATGTGTGTATGTGAGTGAGTGTGTGTGTCTGTGTGTGTGCGTATGTGTGTGTGTGAGTGTGTGTGTCTGTGTGTGAGTGTTTATGTGTGTGTGAGTGTGTGTGTGTCTGTGTGTGAGTGTTTGTGTGTGTATGTGTGTCTGTGTGTGAGTGTTTATGTGTGTGTGAGTGTGTGTGTGTCTGTGTGTGTGTTTGTGTGTGTATGTGTGTCTGTGTGTGAGTGTTTATGTGTGTGTGAGTGTGTGTGTGTCTGTGTGTGAGTGTTTGTGTGTGTATGTGTGTCTGTGTGTGAGTGTTTATGTGTGTGTGAGTGTGTGTGTGTCTGTGTGTGTGTTTGTGTGTGTGTGTCTGTGTGTGTGTGTTTGTGTGTGTATGTGTGTCTGTGTGTGAGTGTGTGTGTGTGTATGTGAGTGAGTGTGTGTGACTGTGTGTGAGTGTTTGTGTGTGTATGTGTGTCTGTGTGTGAGTGTTTATGTGTGAGTGTGTGTGTATGTGTGTCTGTGTGTGAGTGTTTCTGTGTGTATGTGTGTCTGTGTGTGAGTATGTGTGAGTGTGTGTGTGTATGTGAGTGAGTGTGTGTGTCTGTGTGTGAGTGTTTGTGTGTGTATGTGTGTCTGTGTGTGAGTGTTTATGTGTGTGTGTATGTGTGTGAGTGTTTGTGTGTGTATGTGTGTCTGTGTGTGAGTGTTTATGTGTTTGTGTGTGAGTGTATGTGTGTCTGTGTGTGAGTGTTTATGTGTGTGTGAGTGTATGTGTGTCTGTGTGTTTGTGTGTGTATGTGTGTCTGTGTGAGTGTTTATGTGTGAGTGTGTGTGTGTATGTGAGTGAGTGTGTGTGTCTGTGTGTGAGTGTTTGTTTGTGTGTGTATGTGTGTCTGTGTGTGAGTGTTTTTGTGTGAGTGTGTGTGTGTATGTGTGTCTGTGTGTGAGTGTTTCTGTGTGTATGTGTGTCTGTGAGTATGTGTGAGTGTGTGTGTGTATGTGAGTGAGTGTGTGTGTCTGTGTGTGAGTGTTTGTGTGTGTATGTGTGTCTATGTGTGAGTGTTTATGTGTGTGTGTGTCTGTGTGTGAGTGTGTGTGTGTATGTGTGTGTGAGTGTGTGTGTGTCTGTGTGTGAGTGTATGTGTGTATGTGAGTGAGTGAGTGTGTGTGTCTGTGTGTGTGCGTATGGGTGTGTGTGAGTGTGTGTGTCTGTGTGTGAGTGTTTATGTGTGTGTGAGTGTGTGTGTGTCTGTGTGTGAGTGTTTGTGTGTGTATGTGTGTCTGTGTGTGAGTGTTTATGTGTGTGTGAGTGTGTGTGTGTCTGTGTGTGTGTTTGTGTGTGTGTGTGTGTCTGTGTGTGTGTGTTTGTGTGTGTATGTGTGTCTGTGAGTGAGTGTGTGTGTCTGTGTGTGAGTGTTTGTGTGTGTATGTGTGTCTGTGTGTGAGTTTATGTGTGAGTGTGTGTGTGTATGTGTGTCTGTGTGTGAGTGTTTCTGTGTGTATCTGTGTCTGTGTGTGAGTATGTGTGAGTGTGTGTGTGTATGTGAGTGAGTGTGTGTGTCTGTGTGTGAGCATTTGTGTGTGTATGTGTGTCTGTGTGTGAGTGTTTATGTGTGTGTGAGTGTGTGTGTGTCTGTGTGTGAGTGTATGTGTGTATGTGAGTGAGTGTGTGTGTCTGTGTGTGTGCGTATGTGTGTGTGTGAGTGTGTGTGTCTGTGTGTGAGTGTTTATGTGTGTGTGAGTGTGTGTGTGTCTGTGTGTGAGTGTTTGTGTGTGTATGTGTGTCTGTGTGTGAGTGTTTATGTGTGTGTGAGTGTGTGTGTGTCTGTGTGTGTGTTTGTGTGTGTATGTGTGTCTGTGTGTGAGTGTTTATGTGTGTGTGAGTGTGTGTGTGTCTGTGTGTGAGTGTTTGTGTGTGTATGTGTGTCTGTGTGTGAGTGTTTATGTGTGTGTGAGTGTGTGTGTGTCTGTGTGTGTGTTTGTGTGTGTGTGTGTCTGTGTGTGTGTGTTTGTGTGTGTATGTGTGTCTGTGTGTGAGTGTGTGTGTGTGTATGTGAGTGAGTGTGTGTGTCTGTGTGTGAGTGTTTGTGTGTGTATGTGTGTCTGTGTGTGAGTGTTTATGTGTGAGTGTGTGTGTGTATGTGTGTCTGTGTGTGAGTGTTTCTGTGTGTATGTGTGTCTGTGTGTGAGTATGTGTGAGTGTGTGTGTGTATGTGAGTGAGTGTGTGTGTCTGTGTGTGAGTGTTTGTGTGTGTATGTGTGTCTGTGTGTGACTGTTTATGTGTGTGTGTATGTGTGTGAGTGTTTGTGTGTGTATGTGTGTCTGTGTGTGATTGTTTATGTGTTTGTGTGTGAGTGTATGTGTGTCTGTGTGTGAGTGTTTATGTGTGTGTGAGTGTGTGTGTGTCTGTGTGTGAGTGTGTGTGTGTGTGTGTCTGTGTGTGTGTGTTTGTGTGTGTATGTGTGTCTGTGTGAGTGTTTATGTGTGAGTGTGTGTGTGTATGTGAGTGAGTGTGTCTGTGTGTGAGTGTTTGTTTGTGTGTGTATGTGTGTCTGTGTGTGAGTGTTTTTGTGTGAGTGTGTGTGTGTATGTGTGTCTGTGTGTGAGTGTTTCTGTGTGTATGTGTGTCTGTGTGTGAGTATGTGTGAGTGTGTGTGTGTATGTGAGTGAGTGTGTGTGTCTGTGTGTGAGTGTTTGTGTGTCTATGTGTGAGTGTTTATGTGTGTGTGTGTCTGTGTGTGAGTGTGTGTGTGTGTATGTGTGTGTGAGTGTGTGTGTGTCTGTGTGTGAGTGTATGTGTGTATGTGAGTGAGTGTGTGTGTCTGTGTGTGTGCGTATGTGTGTGTGTGAGTGTGTGTGTCTGTGTGTGTGTTTATGTGTGTGTGAGTGTGTGTGTGTCTGTGTGTGAGTGTTTGTGTGTGTATGAGTGTGTGTGTGTCTGTGTCTGAGTGTTTGTGTGTGTATGTGTGTCTGTGTGTGAGTGTTTATGTGTGTGTGAGTGTGTGTGTGTCTGTGTGTGAGTGTTTGTGTGTGTATGTGTGTCTGTGTGTGAGTGTTTATGTGTGTGTGAGTGTGTGTGTGTCTGTGTGTGTGTTTGTGTGTGTGTCTGTGTGTGTGTGTTTGTGTGTGTATGTGTGTCTGTGTGTGAGTGTGTGTGTATGTGAGTGAGTGTGTGTGTCTGTGTGTGAGTGTTTGTGTGTGTATGTGTGTCTGTGTGTGAGTGTTTATGTGTGAGTGTGTGTGTGTATGTGTGTCTGTGTGTGAGTGTTTCTGTGTGTATGTGTGTCTGTGTGTGAGTATGTGTGAGTGTGTGTGTGTATGTGAGTGAGTGTGTGTGTCTGTGTGTGAGTGTTTGTGTGTGTATGTGTGTCTGTGTGTGAGTGTTTATGTGTGTGTGAGTGTTTGTGTGTGTGTGTCTGTGTGTGAGTGTTTGTGTGTATGTGTGTCTGTGTGTGAGTGTTTATGTGTGTGTGAGTATTTGTGTGTGAGTGTGTGTGTGTATGTGTATGTGTCTGTGTGTGAGTGTATGTGTGTATGTGAGTGAGTGTGTGTGTCTGTGTGTGTGCGTATGTGTGTGTGTGAGTGTGTGTGTCTGTGTGTGAGTGTTTATGTGTGTGTGAGTGTGTGAGTGTGTGTGTGTGTGTCTGTGTGTGAGTGTTTGTGTGTGTATGTGTGTGAGTGTTTATGTGTGTGTGAGTGTGTGTGTGTCTGTGTGTTTGTGTGTGTGTGTGTGTGTCTGTGTGTGTGTGTTTGTGTGTGTATGTGTGTCTGTGTGTGAGTGTGTGTGTATGTGAGTGAGTGTGTGTGTCTGTGTGTGAGTGTTTGTGTGTGTATGTGTGTCTGTGTGTGAGTGTTTATGTGTGAGTGTGTGTGTGTGTATGTGAGTGAGTGTGTGTGTCTGTGTGTGAGTGTTTGTGTGTGTATGTGTGTCTGTGTGTGAGTGTTTATGTGTGTGTGAGTGTTTGTGTGTGTGTGTCTGTGTGTGAGTGTTTATGTGTGTATGTGTGTCTGTGTGTGAGTGTTTATGTGTGTGTGAGTATTTGTGTGTGAGTGTGTGTGTGTATGTGTGTGTGAGTGTGTGTGTGTCTGTGTGTGAGTGTATGTGTGTATGTGAGTGAGTGTGTGTGTCTGTGTGTGTGCGTATGTGTTTGTGTGTGTATGTGTGTCTGTGTGTGAGTGTTTATGTGTTTGTGTGTGAGTGTGTGTGTGTATGTGTGTGTGTGAGAGTGTGTG